>NC_064861.1:2934229-3234229 GCF_024139225.1 Suncus etruscus | reverse complement strand
CATGTGAATGGATGAATGAGGAAAGTAGAAAGCCTGTCTCAACTACCAGCGGTGGGGGGAGGGAGATTTGGGATACTGATGATAGGAATGTTGCACTGGTAAAGGGGGTGTTCTTTATATGACTGAAACCCAACTACAATCATATTTGTAATTAAGGTGTTTAAATAGATATTTAAAAAAAGAGAAAGAAAGAAAGAAAGAAAGAAAGAGAAAGAAAAAGAAAGAAAGAAAGAAAGAAAGAAGAAAGAAAGAAGAAAGCAAAGTTGGCTGTGTGCAAGGCAATTTATTTTATTAAAACAACAACAACAAGAAAAACTTCAGTCCCTAGGGGCCAGAGGTAGGGTGTTTGCCCTGTACACAGCTGACCCAGGATAGACCTTGGTTCGATACAGGCATCCCATATGGTCCCCCAAGCCAGGAGCGATTTCTGAGCCCATAGCCAGGAGTAACCCTTGAGTGTTACCAGGTGTGGCCCAAAAAAACAAAAAACAAACAAAAAAAACTTCACTTCCTTGAAGTCTCTTTTTTTTTGTTTTAAATACTGGCAGAAACAAACAAGATAATGTTAGATGGTCTTTATAAAATGATGAATAAAAAATAAACTGTAAGAAACCCATTTCACAAATAGAATTTTATGCTTTCTAACCAATTAGGTAGAAAACATATATGTATATATATAACATGTAAATGTATATGTATATATATATATTAGTACCTTGAAGTTCACATTTTTAGGGAGTCACTCAATTTTGAATGCTTTCTTTTCTCTTTTCAGACAAATTACTGTAGTTCTGGGGGAAATATGAAAATCTTAAAAACTAAAGGGAGGATGTATGGAAAGAAGTAAGTAGAGCTGGGAATTCTCCAATTTGGAAAAAAAAGGCCAATGTGAGACAGGATCTCTTCTGAGAATCTGGGAAGAGCTGTTACTGGCCGCTAGGGACCAATTCTCGTTAGTCACTGAGTACAGAGCAGGAAGTAATGAGCTTCAACTGCATCTGGAAATTTAAGTTAAATATAGGAAAACTTTTTAACCAAGAGGACAATTAATCAATGGTGCATATTGTCAAGGGAAATAATGAATTCACCTTTACTAATAATATTCAGAGTGGCACTTGACACATACCCATCAGGGACAAGTTAGGAATAATAAAAATCAGTTCAACTAGCATTGTGGGAGTAGATGAGAGGAACCAGGAGGGAATATACTACCTGGAATTCCTTACATGCAGGAAAATACATTCACTGGTGAAGAAGAAGAGAAACTTGTAAAGTGTGAAAGAGGAGTAAAATATTATTTCTGCAAATTGTTGTTAGTTTTCTACTATATACCAAAGTCTAAAATGATCTCTATGGTTGAAAGAGATAAATTCTAAAGAACTTATCTTTAGCCTTCAAGATACTTATTTTTTAGTAATTCTTTCATTATGTATCTTTCTTAGGTAAAACACTTGGAGCTCTCAACTCTCATGGAAATATACCACTTGATAAATGTAAAATAAATGTATAATATGATATACATTATAAAACGTAATAAATATAATAGGATGGACAGAGATAAAATAAATTTTATTTTAAAAATATCTTGGTAATTAAGATACAGAGCCCTTGTGAAGAGGGCTCTTGTGTGCCCCTTTTGTTATGTGGGGCCAGGGAGGCAGGTTCCAAGGCACTTTCTCTGGGCTCCCAAGCCAGGGACTGCTATGTGGACTTGGCTTCTGGAGGGGTTACCTGACTGCTAATTGTCCAGTTTGTTAATCTAGCAGAGGAGGGGGTGAAGGTGTAGGAGTTGAGTAGGGGGGTTGGCATGTGTTGTAGACGGGCTCACATGAATAAAATTATGGGGTCTCCAGGACTTTAGGGGTTCCCCTAGCTACCCTCTTTCCCAGAAATTACATCTCTAGCAAGTCCTCCAAATATGTTCCAGTAGAGAGGTTTTTTGTTTTCTAAATAAAAAAATATGAGGATAGTTAATACATATATTCGAGGCTGCAGGAATCAGGAAAGAAATGCTTTTGGAGACAAACAAACAAACAAAAAAGAATATGTTGGTAATTTTGGTATCTTCATCAGTCCTTACCTAATTTAAAGCCACAGTAATCAACAAGGCAAGTTTTGTATTTAACAATAGTAATTAGTAATCTCTTTCTTCTTTCTACCACATTATCTTGTTTTTATTTTGTGTTTTGTGCGACTTCTGGGAGTGCTCAGGGTTATTTCCTGGTGTTATCTCAGGATCACTCCTGGTAGGCTTGGAGGGGGCGTCATATGGAATGCTAAGGATCGAATGCCAGTTGGCCACATGCAAGGCACTCTTCCCACTGTGCTATCGCTTTGGCCCCACTACCACATCATCTTGATAATTTCAAGGTTTTGCCCAATTCTTGTTACTGCTGCTTAGTTTGGCCTGGTGCACAGGCCAGCCTGGCATTCACTCTGGTTGTGAGGACAGTGCCAGGACTGGGACTTTGGGTCTTTTTTCATTTTCCATGCTTTTCTATTCATGTTACTTTCTTCCTACATTTCCCCTACAAGGCTATATTATCTCTTTTTTCAGTTTCCCAAGCCATATTCAGAAGGCCTGGGGGCCACTCCTGGTGAGACTCAAGCTCTAGGCTGCTTTGGTCAGGCAGTTCTGAGACCCTCAGTGTCCCACCTGAGTGATACTCAGGGGACCAAATGGGGCACTCCTCTCTCTTTCTCTCTCTCTTCTCTCTCTCTCTCTCTCTCTCTCTCTCTCTCTCTCTCTCTCACACACACACACACACACACACACACAACCTATCTGAACTTTTTAGTGGGCACGGCATGGTGACATTGTACCAGTAAACATAAATGCTTAAACCCTTATAAAAAGAAGAAATAATTTCACAAATCACCACCAGTGACATGTTATTGCTCTATGGGACCAGTCATGTAACAGAAGAATTGAGAAAAGCTGGGGGTTATGATTCAAAAAGGAGGAGCATGTGCCTGCCCTATGCAAGCTTCCTCCTGCAGTGTTTGGTCATCTGCATGCCTGGGCCTCTCACCTCTCAGGTATATATTATATGAGGCAAAAACAAGTTCAGGGACTGGTTTAGGGGAAAGATCCCAAGTGCAGAGCAGGCTGGAGATAGTCAGCTGGGATCCCTTCCAGGTCAGTCGGTCCCACCCCACTCCATATGCCCCTCTAGAACTTGAGCACAAAGAGAATGTGGTGTTTCACTTCGTGGGCAGAGACTGCTCTTCTGGGCTATGTGCACATGAGTGGCAGCTTTCCTGGAGTATGTTCATGGAGTTAAATGGGGCATTGAGTCATGGAAGTTCCAGGTGCATCCCAGAGATTTGACTGGAAGCTCAGGCACCCCTTTAAGACTTCCTTAATTTTCCTAATGCTCCTTGCAGAACTGCTCTTACAATTTGAATTCTATTCTTTCCCATTAGCATGTTTCTGTCATAAAACCGTAAATCTGAACAGCAAAAATACACACTATTAAACACTCTGGGGAGGGGGTAGTGCCACATCTGGTGGTACTCAAAGCTGATTCCTGCCTCTCCACTTAGGAATCACTCCTGGCAGGTTTGGGGAATTGAATGGGACACTGAGGATTGAAATGAGTTAACTGTGTGCAAGCCAAGTATATCCTACTTGCTGTAGTACCTTTATATTCCCCTACCCTTAGGGAAAATTTAGGAACTCCCTTAACTTGATGATGCTACTGAGGCACAAAGAGAGAGTCATACATTGGACTGAGTCTCACAGCTTCTCAGAGTGGTACACTAGGATGGGAATCAGGACAGGTGCTTGGTTCCCTGCATTGGATGTCTTGAAAATGCCAACCTTGGGCAAAAGCCAACCTGGTGCAGCCCTGGATGTCCTGTGAGTGCTAATGAGAGGGTGGTCTTCACTTCACTGTACTCTTTGTTCTGAGGAAAATGCCCAGCATATTCCTTGTGTTAATCACATACTTGCTCCTCCCCAGCATTTTTTAGCACTTCCAGACACTTCACCCTCATTGGTATCCTATCGGGAGTATCGTGTTACTATCACTTCATAGTTGAAGGAAGAAAAATTCATAGATTCAGTTACTTCTCTGCTTCTGGTCTCAGTGAGAAAATAGAATCTATCTTCTGAAAGAGCTGGAATTCTATCTCGCAATTTCATTTGTTACCAGCCATGGGGAAATACTTTTTAAAAAAAGCCAACATGGTGCTCACATGTAAAGTCAGAGCTGAACCATCTCTAATTGCTCATGGAAATGTACAGCATCCAAATACAGTCACATTCACACACATTATTAATTTAAGCTATATAAGCTTTATAAGCTCTAACAGGTTGCCATAGGCAAAACAATCCCTGTTTATTTACCCATTAAAAATTATTGATCATTAGCTTATGCCAGATTTGTTTCATACAGAAGAAAATCACAGCAGTTAAAGATTTTGTTTCTTAAGGTGTTTTGGGGGCCACACCTCGCACACTCAGGGGTATTCCTGGCCAGCCTCTGGAAGCATATGGCATGCTGGGGATCAAACATGGGTCAGCCACATGCAAGGCACTCTCCTGGCTGTACTACCACTCTGCCCCTTAAAGCTTTTCTTTTGTATAGCATGCTACTTATATTTTAAAAATCAAAATAATTTGGGGGCAGAGAGATAGTACAATCGATAGAGCATTTACCTTGCTGGCCCAGGTTCCATCCCAGCACCCCAAATTCACCCCAAGCCCAGCAGGAGTTTGTAAACTGGTGAGCACAGAGCCACAAGCCCTGAACACTGCTGAGTATGGTCCCAAAACAAACAAACAAAAAATACATAATTTATTATTTGTGGCTACTATTCAAACTGACTTCCTGTGTGGACTGAAGCAAGTCATGAAAAAATAATCAGCTAATAACTAGATAGGTAAATTGAAATATAAACTCTATAAGTGATTTTAAAAATTGCTGGTCTGTGAGTTGGAGATGAAGGCAAAACAAAGAACTGCTTCTAGAGTTGCCTTCCTCAGTGGTACCATTTTCATTTAACTAAAATGAACACACCCTTCTTTCCATTCCTCACAGACCAAGTTTCTAATTCTGCTCAGCCATCAATAAAAGCTCGTCCTCATTCCTAACTTTCAACACTTGCCCACTGCTTTTGCCAGCTTGTGGTTACCTATGGAAAGCATTTAGGATCTGAAAGTTCCTGGCAAAGGAAGCTCCCCCAATATGCAGAGCAAAACTGATGGTAGCATATGGCCCTATATTTTTCCCCTTCTTGCCAGTTCACTAAAATAAATTTCCTTTAGATTTACATATTCTTGTCTGCATTACAGAGCTTTAAAATATATTTGTGAAGTCTGTCCTGTCTATCTTTTTCTGAGATTATGCAACAGCTTGCATGCTGTTTAGGAAATAACAGGAACTCTGATGATTTTTAGAATATTTCCTTTTCTAAGAAATTTTAGAAAAGTTAGTGAGGTCAAAAAAAGGCCAGGAGGGCCCGGAGAGATAGCACAGCGGCGTTTGCCTTGCAAGCAGCCGATCCAAGACCTAAGGTGGTTGGTTCGAATCCCGGTGTCCCATATGGTCCCCCGTGCTTGCCAGGAGCTATTTCTGAGCAGACAGCCAGGATTAACCCCTGAGCACCACCGGGTGTAGCCCAAAAACCAAAAAAAAAAAAAAAAAAGGCCAGGATAACTTTTAAATTGGAAAATGCTGTGAGGCATGTATTAATTGCACCTGTAAGCTAAATCCAGGCCCCCTTTTCAACAAGGCCAATAATCTACCTCAGAATCTACCCTTTCTTTAAAAAACAGAAAGTGAACAAATAGGAAGTACCCCCCTCCTTCCCCAGTGGACCTAATCTTCTACTGACCATGGATGGTTCTAACACCCCTGAAGAGGGGTGGTACCACCACTTTGGGAAACAGTAGACTAAACAGTAATATCCATTTCAGCTTTTTTTTTCCTCTTAAGCATTTTTATTAACCACACTTAACCCAGTATTACAGTACTATTAATCACAATCTTCACACATAGATTATTTTAGATACACCTACCACAGACCATTCTTCCCTTCCCCCCACCAGGGGCTCCTGGAACCTCCTAACTCACTGGTTCCACCTTCCCTGTATGTTTGCTCCATAGATAAAAAAAAGACTTCATTTCTGATGTTTGACCATTTCTTGTTCCCTTCCTATGTTTCTTCTTTATCTCACAGATGTGTGATACCTGTACACATAGAAATGAATAGAGCTAATCTCTTGAAATTCTAAATTACTCTAAAACAATGATCAGTTGATAAGTTTTTTTTTTTTGCCCAAAACTATCTTTTGATTTTTAGAGGTAAATTTAAGAAAATTGTGGATAATTTTTTACTAACACAAGTAGGCCAAAAATGGGATCTAGAAAAGAATCAGTTATAGAAAGCAAAACAATATGGTAAAGTTTCATGTAGCATCTTTTTACTTTCTCTCTTTTTTGCATAATGGATAATTGACAAAGGTTTCAAAGATGAGAAGTCAAGAAGGATTTTTTTCTCTGGGTGTTTAAAATAGGAGATTTTTAAAAAATTGGCAACTGTTAGAGAATCAATGTCAGAAAAAAAGGCAGCCTTCGCACAAAGAAGTATTGTAAGACTTTGGTGGTTTGAAGTCTTAGAAGTTTTATATGTAAATTCTATTTCCAGACATGGAAAAACAAGATGGAAGATGTGTTGAGGGAGCAGTGCTGCTGCATGCAAGCTTGATTGTGAAGGTCTGGAAAGAGTGTTAGAGCTTGTTTGCGGTGGGCAGTGCCTTTGAAGTTCTACCTCATGAGGGGACCCAGATGTCACATTGTGAGAGATCCACATTTGTGATGGTGCAGTTGGACTTCCTTACCTGACAGAAACAAATCTCTTGCCTAGGATAGTTTCTGCCCCTTTGTAATGGAGGGACCCAGAGCAGACACATTTCTTTCTTTCTAAACCTTTCTCCCAGAAAATCACATTACACACAGAGAAAGAAAATATTATAATGATGAAACCTAAGGTTCATTTGCTTTTATCTCTTGGAAGTACTGGTTCATCCTCCCTTAAATAGAAAATAGACAGCCTTCTTGTTTTCATTCCAAATGAGATTGTGTTACCTGTTGTACCCACTTTGAAGCACTCAAGCCAAAATACTTTCCTTCAGAAGGAAAAGTTCAAATATGCAGAGTATCCACTGGAGTCTGGGGATTTTTTTGGGTTGTTGTTTAAGAAGGAAGCCTCATGCTCCAAAACCAGGACCTGGAGAGACGCAGGTCTGGAAGCAAATGCTGACTGAGGAAATAGTTCAAAAAGTGAAAGGAGGTGAAGACAGGTTTAAGAATTCCAACTCACAAGCCTTCCTTTCGTGAGAGTGGTGAAGAAAGAGAGAGAGGTGAGGGCCATGCTGCCAGCCACTGGCAAGGTATCATGGAGTAAGACCAGAGCAGGGCCCAACTCCTACCACCCCAACCATGCTCAGAAGCCTCAGAGCAGAGGAGGTCTCCTGCCATCATAGACCACTTTAATAAAAAACACCTTGAAATTGCAACACGTCAACTCACCCTATGCAAAGAACAATGGGGAAACTAAGGAAGACATCAATAGCAGAAGAGAAACTCAAATAGATTTTCAAGCCCTCAAAAATGCATGAACTCAATAGATGAAGACCTAAAATTAGCATTAGCAATGGAATTCAAAGAATCACTAACCAAAGAAATCAAGAAATTCTTAGATAAACAATTCATCCAATTCAAAGAAGAATTTTATCAGAAGATGAGAGAGTTCATCTCTCAAATGGAACTAAAAACACACTAACAAGCAACAACAGTAGAATTACACACATAAAAAATTATTTGGAGTAACTCAAAGACAAAATACAAGCCAGAAACAACAGAGAAGTCAATAAAGGAGACATAAAACATTGGAAGAAAAAGTAAGGTATTTAATGAACAAAGACAAAAGAAATAGTCTATGAATTGTTGACTATAAGAAGGGGAGGAAAAAGGGAAAGTGGAAGAACAAGTAGTGAGGAAAATAATAGTAGAAATTTCTCCCACCCTCTGGAAAGAGGCACCTGTGCAAATCCAAGAGACAAAAAGAGTTCCAAATAAAAGAGTTCCAAATAAAATAGACCCCAATAGACCAACACCAAGACATATACTAAATATAGTATAAGACAGTGGGACGACATATTTAAATTACTGAATGAAAGAAACGTCCAACCTAGATTCCTCTACCCAGAAAAACTCTCATTCACATGGGAGAGAGGACGAAAAACATTCTCAGGTAAAAAGAATTTGCACTATTCGCGCTAACCAAACTGACTCTAAGTGAACTACTCAGAGGTGTACTACACAACACAAACAGTCAATTGTAACAACAACAACCATAAACAATATAATAGCACAACAACCCCCTTTGTCAATAATCTCCTTAAATGTCAACGGACTAAACTCCCCATTAAATGAACAGAGTAGAGAGGGTTGGATCAGAAAACAAAAACCAGATATCTATTGTCTGCAAGAAACACACCTAAAAGAACAGAATAGACACAGGCTTAAAATAAAAGGATGGAAATCAATTATTCAAGCAATGGAAACAAACAAACAAACAAAAAAGCTGGGCTAGTGATTCTTATAGCAGACCAAATTGTGTTCAACCTCAAGAAAGTGCTCAGAGACAAAAAGGATCAGTATCTATTGATCAGAAGAACATTAGACCAAGAAGTTCTAATGCTGATCAACATTTATGCACCAAATGCAGAACCAGCAAAATACGTAAGCCACTTGTTCACAAACCTAGAGAAAAACATGGAAGGAAACATGATAGTAGTTGAAGACTTTAACACACCATTCTACTAGACAGATCCACTAGTCAGAAATCTAGCAAAGACATAAGAGCCCCAAATGAGAAACTAGGAGAACTGGGACTAATGGATATATACAGTACCCTCCACCCTCAGAAACAGAAAACACATTCTTCTCAAGCTCACATGGAACCTTCTCTCGAATAGACAATGCCTTACGATAAAAATCTAATTTGCAAAAAGTCATAAATATAAGGATTATAAGAAGCATCCTATCAGACAGACCACAATGCAATAGAAATTAAGATTGACTGTAAAAAGAAAATCCAGCACCTGGAGATTAAACAACATGCTGCTCAATAACAGCTGGATCAAAGAGGAAACCCAGGAAGAAATAAAAAGATTCCTTGAGACAAATGACATTTTTGCAAATTACTATTATCCCATTTTTTTAAATTATTTTTTTCTTCCTTTTTTTCTTTTTTAACTTCTTTTACTTTCTTCTTCTTTCACTTATTTTTTCTTTATTTTTTACCTCATCTTTTTTCCTTTCTTTCTCTTCTAATTTATAAGTTAGCTATCTATTTATCTTTTCTTAATTTAATTTTTTCTTAAGTGCTCAGAACCACCTAGGAGGGTCGGGACTCCAATAACAACTTATGAATAGATCTCCAATGTCTGTCTATATGTGGGCATGAGTTTGTATACAAGGGACTCCTCTTTGTCAGCCAAACTTGTATTATAAACAATCCGTGCCTACATTTTATATGGCTTCTCTTATATATTATCCCCCCTTCAGTGCTCCTATCTTCTCATCGCCCCAATAATTATTTATTATCCCTCTTTTGTTAATCCTCTTTCCCATCAGTAGGAACCAACTCTGACCTCCTGCCCAGTAGGCCAAAACCCAGCTCCCAAAGCAAAAGAACAACTTTTTGGTCCCAAATCTCATGCCCCAGCAAGAAGTTACAACCACTAAGCCTGCTGACTCATTTTATATGGCCCTTCTTTTCACCACCGCCCTAAATGTGAACTATTGTATGCTACCGGATTCAGCTCCAGAAGGACCCCCAGTCCAAAGGCACTACCTGATTCCTTACTGCTGTTAACCACTTCCCAAATTCAACAAGACTATGTTGTGGGATAAAAAAAAAAAAGTGCCCTGGATCTCCCCTCTGCAAACATATCTCAAAAGACTTAATGGGGATGTCTATATTTCCTTATATGTTCAATACCTGAATAGTAATACTGCTTAGTGTGTTTATTTTTAAAGAAATAGGTAGCCTCCTCCATCCTTTAATTGTTAATTTTTTAAATTTTAAAAGTGCTTATATATATTTGTTAATTTCACTTGTTCGGTTCTGCTTGATATGACATTCTAGAAGAAAAAGTCCTGCTTTGAATAAAAGCCCAGGTCAAAAACAGGCAGAGAATGTAAAGCCTGCCATTCTTAACCTCAAAGACACCAACAATAGAATATGGCAGTGTTCCCTTTTGCATAAGGCATAATAGAAAAGGGGGAAACTTATGTATAGAATCAAAATCTTATCTACTTACTAGGGATAAGAGCCCTTACATTTTATAATACAGGGTATCTCCCACCCTGAACATGTGTCGTGAGGACCCGACTCCATATGATCAAACAGCAACCATCCAATCCTGAACCCCAGATCCAAAATGAAGACCCAACACAGCTCCTTAAAACAGCACCAGGAAACAAATTCCCCCTGGGAAATCCCGAATTCTGCTCTGGCACCAACTTTCTACAGGTTGTTACAACAACCTGACAATGGGGAAACAGCAAAAACTTGATCCAAGAAAGGTTGCCCTATCTTGGAACCTAATGGTAAGATGAAATCAGAAGACATACCATCCTTTTACCTGTGCAAAAACCAAGATCACTCATTACAGAAGACAGACGATAACAACCACCACTGGGCAGAAGTTTTCCTGGGATCAATAAGAAAGATCCTAGCCTATGCTTCAGCCTAGGATTTGTGCAAAAACCAAGATCACTAATTACAGAAGACTGATTACAACAAACGTGATGGAACAGATTTTCTAGAACCATAATAAAAGATTCTATCCTAGACATTGTCCTATGACCCATTGAAATACCAATATCTCTAGCTACAGAATATTGATTTTGTCATCCACAACTAAACAGAAAGTTTCCTGGCACCATGAAAAGACCTTGGGATTTGATAAGGAGTGTGTAAGGAGCCCGCAGTTGCTCCCATGACAGTATGCTTCAAGGAGGGAGAAACTCTGTACCTCCTAGGCCAAAGGAATTCCCTCTACCTTCCCCAGTACTTGTGCCTTTGCAAAACAAAACAAATGAAGCAAAACAAAAACACAAAGCCTTGCCTCACCAGACCTTTTTTTCCTTTTCTTTCTTGTGGTTGTGGTTTTGGTGATGATTCTTTTGTTGTTGCTGCTGTGTTCTTGCCATTGCTTTTTTTTGTTTTGTTTTGTTTTTTGTTTGTTTGTTTGTTTTTGTTTTTCCTTTTCTTCTTTTTACTTTTTTTTTCTGAGCTGATATTTATAGCCTCTAGATGAATCCCACCAGTGGTTTTCTTTCCCTCTTTTTTTCTCTTTTTTCTTTTTTCAGCAGAACCACAGAACTTGAATCATCTTGGTCTCCCTCATAACTTGAGGGGTAAAAAAATGCATGGTATCAGGAACAACCAGTCATATGAACATTGAGTGGAAATAAAAAATGATCCAAACCCAAAGTTAATGACACCAGAATCGATACCCAATCTACAGCAAGCTATACACAAAGGAGACCTCTTAAACTAGCAGTCCAAGGGTTAAAGAGGGGAGGTATGGGATGCTTGCTGGGAACAGGGGTGGAGGGAGGACAACACTGGTGGTGGGAATGGCCCTAATTATTTGTCACTATGTGTTGCAAGTCAGCCCTTGAATGGGTTGACAGATGGAGGGATGGAGGATGAGGTCTTTCCCCTCCAGCTCAGAGCACATGTCTGCCACCTTGTTCAGCCGGCGGTTCTGAGGTGAAGCAGTGGGTAAAAGGCTAGCAGACAGTCAGGCTTGTGAAAATATCAGCTTTATCCGGAGGACAAGACTGAAGCCAAAAGCCTCAGCATCAGTTCCAGCCAAAAAGCTCCTCGCCTTCCACAGACCCTTGCTTTTATCCCCCAGAATCAGGTATCACCCAATGGTGGGATCAGGTACCACCCTAGGGTAGAATACCAGGTCACACCCTAGGGTAGGGCACAATCATGGATCAGAGTAGGGTCAGTAACATAATAATTCCATTGAAATGTTTACATACACAACAACTATGTACCTTAAATATTACTTAAATATTACTGTGAAAGACTTTGATCACAATAAAAATCATTTAAAAAAAAGAGAGAGAGAGAGAGAGTGGTGAAGGAAGTGGAGGATGAGCCTGAGGACTTTCTGCCTCCTGAGAGTTGAAATTCGATGTTACCCAGCTGTGTGAGAGCCAGGCAAGGAGAGGATTTTCTATTTGGTAATTAGCTGCATCCAGAGAGTGGGCCTAGCTGGAGTGTGGCCCATTCGAAGCATCTGAGTTAGACAGAAAGAGATGTGGCATCAAATTCTTTAAACACAGTGCTTCTGGATCCAGTGTGTGTATATGCATATCCCTCAAAAAGCAGTTGTTCCCTGCAGTGCTGTGAGGGGACAGCTGCCCGCCTGGGGAGCATTATGCTGAGGTCTCTTCTAACCTGCTTTCCCTGCCCACTTTCTGGCTACTTGTTCTTTGTTAATTCTATTGAAAATCACCCCAATTTTATGATTATTTTGGTTTTATTCTTGTATCCTCAATAGATTGTACAACTGTTAATAGATAAGGAAAGTTGAAAACAAACAAAGGATAAAAGGCTCCAAGTTTTGGCTGTGGAATGAGGCTGTGTTTTCTCATTGGTGCTATTTCCTGAGGAGAACACCCCCCCCCCAGGGCTCCTGACCCCTGCTCTTTCTCTCTCTCTCTCTGGCAATGAAAAACATTTTTGCATAAACAAATTCCCAATCAGAACTAATCACATGAAAGCTGACAAAAGTATGTTATCTTACACTAGGAAAATACTAATCAAAGTGCTCGTCAATTGTTAAAGTTAATGATTTAGGTATGCAACACTTTGACTAAATTTTAGTAGGTAATTACATAATTACACACAGGTTAGCACAATCAAAACGTGCAATTGCTCCTCAGTCTAGACTTCGAGGGTACACAGTTTCTCCTGGTAATTCCTGCTTCTGGTGGGGTGTGTCAGGCTGCCTGTGGCATAGTGTTCTCTCAGAAACATTTCCAGGCCTCTGGGTTCGACTCCTGAAGAGTCTTCAGCAAGAGGAGATGGCCTGTCAGTGCTCAGTGGGATTTTGCCAGACCCTATACTTCCAAGTGTCTGTCTCTTCAGTTGGTGGAATATTCTATTGTATTGTAAGAAAGTCCATTCAGATTCAGGGTGTCCCTGCCACCCACTTTAGACTTCTGGATCAGTTGGTTTATGGAGTTCTAGGGTTCCCCTCAAGAAACAGCACCAATGAGCCACAATTCATTCAGAACAAAGTGTTCCAAGTACCAGTATAAAATATTTTAAGTAGTGGGGTGTTTTATAGGACTTTTAAACATAAGTAGCATTATTCTAACTTTGAACTCACCATTAAGTTTGGGAAGAAAGGGAGAGTGGAAGGAGACTTTCATGCCTCCTTTGTACCTCTTTTTGGGTGTGCATGTGTGGAGTAGTGTTGGTGTCTAAGTTAGTCCACAGCCTTTGGTGCCGGGAGTACTCCTAGCCTGCCCTGACAGTGTTTGAGAGACTATGTGGTACCTTGGATTGAGCTGAAGTTGGCCATACACAAGGAAAGAGCTTTAACTCTGTGCTTTCTCCTTTACTCTGCACTCTTTAACTCTGTACTCTTATTAACGCTATACTCTCTCTTTGGCCTTTTAGCCTTAGTTTTCAACTCTCCTTATATATTAACAGTTGTACAATCTATTGAGGATACAAGAGTAAAGCCAACATACTCATAAAATTGGGGTGATTTTTAATAGAATTAACAAAGAACAAGTAGGCAGAGAGGTCTGTGAGATAGGTGTAGAGACAGAGGGTAAGCAGAGGCTGTAGAAATGAAGGCAGGAACTCTTACAAAGAGAAAGGACAAATGAAAGAGTTCAGACAAAGGCATGTCCTTTAAAAAATCAGTAGTCAGAGTAGAGAGTGCAGAGGTGAGGAGATGGGTAGATTCAGCTGAATTTAAGAACTGTGCTATAACTGGGGGTGGTGGTCTGAGATCATTCTAAAACTGTTTGGGGAGCTGTTTGGGGTGAGCCCTAAAATTCATGAGCAAGAATATTAAGGATGCTTTCAGTAAAACCCCTGTGGGGCCATGTCTGTCTGGGACCACAGTACAGTTGTATTTTTTTCTCCTAGACAATGACTATTTTCTAAATCTAATTATATCAAAACCTTCTTGTTAGTTTCCAAAACAGAAATTCTCTGTGTATATAAAAGTACCTGGCTCATAGCATTCTGATTTAGATTATTTTTAATTTTTGTTTCTATTAAACAATAAGGATAAATTTGTATACTAAAGGATTCAAGAATTACACTTTTTATTGTAACAATGATTTATCAAGTTGTTTATTACACAATTGTTTCAGGTATTAAATATTCCAACACCAATCCTACCACCAGTGTAACCTTCTGTCCACCAATTATCCATAGTTTCCCACCAGCACCCTTGCAAGGACAACACAAAGGCAAATGGAATGATCAAAACTTAGATTAATAAGGGTCAATTTGAGGCTGCTGTGATAGCATACAGGTAGGGTACTTGGCTTGCGTGTAATGGCTGATCTGGGATTATTTGCATCCTGTAGGATCCCCAGAACATCACCAGAAGTGATTCCTGACTGCAAAGCCAGCAGTAACCCCTGAATATTGCTGGGTGTCACACATACACAAAACAATTCCCAAATCCAAACAAACAGAAAAGAAAAAGCAAAGTTCACTGGTGTTCCTAAAGTCATCGCCTGATGCTTGTCTAGGTTGTGCCTGGTGCAACTTGAGCCTTCTCTGTTACTGCTAGGCTTGGTGGGTTTCTATGCAACTTTCCCATTAGATTTGCTGGGAACCTACTGGGATGACACTACTATGATATTTTGAGGTGCCACACAGCCACTTGTGGCCTCACAAAACCAGAATTGATAGATATGGAACAAATTTGGTGCTTGGCAATTTGATATGGTTAAATTGTGACCTTTTCTGTCAGAGTGTGTCCTTGTGACTGTGGGATGCCTTGACTTCAGCAGGAAAGGGAATCTGCCTGGTGCTCACCCCACTCCTCATCTTGAGAAGGCCCCAGAGTTTCCAGCTCAGACTAGACTGCCTGGGAAGAGCTTTCAGCCCTTGTTTTTTTTTCTTCAGATCCAAGACTTTTGATGAGATATTGTCAGGGACGTTCAGTCAGTTATGCACTGTACCTGGCATTGTCCTGTAGCTTTAAGCTAGAGGCAACAGGACCATGTAATATTTTCTTGTGGAGCATAGAGAGCAAAGGGAGAGAGAAGCAAAGGCAGCCAGGCAAGGCCAGTGGTGACCAGGTGGCTCCATGGGGTTCTTGGCACTTCCCCAGAAACAGACATTTTCATAGTCACTGGTGGGAAAGTTGTGGGGGACCATATGGAGCCATGGTACTTTGTGCCACCCTCAGAGTGTAGGGCAGCCAAGGTCCTTGTGTTTTCATGTCAGGTAAACCCCAGAGTAGCTCTCAGGCATGGACAAGCTGTGCAGCCAACTGTTCTTCCCCGCCTGGTGTATCAGCCTGTGTTCAGGGTTCAGGGAGAGGAAATGTGTGGGCCAGAGGGTTTGCTGAGAGAAAAGGAGCCTACAGAGGGTCACAAAGGATCATGCACCAGAAGTGGGGGATTGAATCTTGTCATGATAAAAAAAGGCTGCTCTCCTGTAATGGGGACCAACACACTAGCACTATTGTGTCCCCAAAATTCCTAGGTCTTAGTGCATCCTTGGGTGGGGAGCAGTTGTTAATGAGGAGTTTCAGCGGTTGATAGAGGGGATCCCCGTGAAGAAGGGAGCACTAAGAAAGACCCACGGCCTCCCCTGCACTTCTTCTCCACGTGCCCAGCCCTTTAACTCCTTGGGCTCATAGGCATATACCTTCAATCCCTGATTCTTTGTTTAGTAGAAGACAGTAATTGTGTAAATGCCCTTTCAAACATAAGTGTTTTAAACATATGCTGATCTGCTTCTGCCAGGCATGATTCTCAAAGAGCAGGATGCTGTTCAGTCCTAAGGGGGCAGATCTCTTGCAGAGCATGAGCTTGACTTGTTCAGAAGAATCACACTTCTGGGGTTGGAGCAATAGCACAGCAGGTAGGGCACTTGCCTAGAGCATGCTGACCTGAGTTTGATTCCCAGCATCCCATATGGTCTCCAGTGCCCATCAGGAGTAGTTCTTGACTGCAGAGCCTGAGCATTGCCCAGTGTGGGCCCAAAACAAAATCATCAAAAAGAAGAATCACATTTGTGTACTTGAATGAACTTTAACACCTTTTAACTTTTACATGATAAACTCACACAGACATTATGTCAATGTGTGTATACCAAATACATATTTTGATGTTACCTTTCACCGGTATTTTATTTTGCCAACAAAAAGATGGTTTCTACTTGCAAACTGAACTTGGAGTTCATCCTTCCCTTGGGAGCCAGTTGCTTCCTTCCCGTGATCTGAAATGCCAAGCCAAGCTGACTCTGCCTGTGTTGGACAGCACCTCCCTGCCCACTGCCAACAGATGTGAATGTCTCAGGGTCCAGCTCTCCCTCTGCTCTCCAACTTCTGCCATGTCTCCCCACCAGCAAGTGCCTGTGAGGCGAAGGGCACCGCCACTGTGACCTTCTTTGTGACCGTTTGTTTCTAATCACCTTCTTTTAGCCTGTCCCCCTCTCTGAAGAGCAGTGGGCAGGCAGTGAATCTCCTTCCTGCTTTCTTCCCACATCAAAGTGCTCAGGGTCACCTCCTAGGGTTGAAGAAGGACCCTTCATACTCTGGTGGTGAGAAGGGAAATCTCCCAGAATGCAGAATGGAATTTTGCATTGTGTTCTCTCTCTCTGTCTCTCTGTCTCTCTCTGTCTCTCTCTGTCTCTCTCTCTGTCTCTCTCTCTCTCTCTCTCTGTCTGTCTTCAACTTCTTTCCCTTGTTAATGACTCCTAATTAGCTTTACTTGAAACAACACAGCTCTGATGCTGTTTCTTGTGCATTTGGAGTGAGCCCACTCCCAGGTATTAACCCGAGTTTTTTGCAGGACCCCACTCTTCTATGCAGATTTTGGAAGTGTTAGGGCCAGAGCAGCACAGACTGGGGTTCTGTTACTAATGCAAGTTTGTCCTAATGCCAGCACCTTTCAAAGCCTTTAAAGTTGATGGAAGAAAACATCATTCTAAACCCTTACCTTAAGATATTTTCACAAACTCAAACCAAACAGACAATTTTCACAGATGATACAAAATTTCACAGCTTTTTTTTTTCCTTCCCATTTCTGTGACACCAATTTATCTGTTTACTTTGATCAGTGATTCTGCATGACCATCCTTGCAGTTGGGTTCTGCCACTGCCTAGGGGAGAAGGCCCAAGCCAAGCTCACTGTCAGAACTGGCTCTGTGCCACATGGTGGATGTGGCCTTCCACCATGTACATTCCCAGAGTGAGGGACAGCAAGGAGACACTTCAGAAAAGCAGGCCAGGAGGTCTTTGAAGTACAGGAGGGTAAAGCACACTTCTGAGTGAGTCCAGAAGAATTATTTTGGCTGCCATAGCAGCTTTCCAATCAACAGTCGTTGCAGCTGGGGGAAGCCATGCAGGGCTGTTGTCCAGGCATTCACAGCTGGAGAATGCTTTCCTTGCTCTTTCTAATGTTGGGATGGGTGGAGTGGAGGCAGGCTCAAAATATCTGCTTACATGAGAACTGAAACAATTGATCTTGAATTGGGAATGTAAAACTCTAATTACTTAGCGTGCACTTGACATACAAAAAAAAGAGTCAGAGGAGTGAAAAACCATTGACTAACCAGAGAAGAGAACTGATTTTCTACCTGACACTGCTCTATAATTAGTCTGTGTTCAGAGCAATGCTGGCCACTGAATGTCTCCCTCAGAGAGTCAGTCAGGGAAAACCTTAGAGGATCCAGTCAATCTGAAGCATGAGGTGAGCCCAGCACAGATCATGGTAGATTAGATCTCCCAGTTGGTATGCTGTATGGGCTTATTCATAGTCGTCAAAAGTTTGGGGGTATACACTGAAGACACCTTGAAGGACGCTTACTTTCCAAAGAGGAGAGGAACCAAAGCAACTTCCTACCACAAAGTAAGATTAGTTCTGAAAAACCCAAGCAAGGAAGCCTCAAACCAGGAGACTCTTCTTCCTATGACAGGTAGCCATTTTTGTGTATATGGCTGCAAGCCGGGTCTGGGCCAGTGTCCACTGAAAAAGTCCTTCAGAGACCTGCTACTATGAGATGAAGCACATGTTGTCCACTTAGCTTTGAGGGCACTGGTGTCCAATGTGACCCTACCCATCCCCAGCTCTGCTATGGGGACAGCATTTCCACTGGGTGTTGTGCCTTCAGCTCAACCTTCCCCTGCTGTTAACTAGAGCAGAGCCTGTCCCTTAGTTATCATCAGGTCTGGTGCATATTCTGGTCCATATTTTACTGTGGTACATGTAGACTGAGATTTGGTGCTGGCAGACACAAGAGAAGGCTTTTTATAAGAGAGGGGATGATGGGTGCATGTGGAAAATGTTAGTTAAATCCTAAATGTTTTCTGGCATCTAAGACCATTCAGCTTAGCATGGAAAATGAATCCCAGCCTCGTGGTTAATATTGAATTTAGGAGCACCACCTAAGCAGGCTTGGAAAGTCTGCTCAGCAGAGAGAGGCTACCACACCAGCACCAAAAGAGGGACCACCAAGTTATATTGTGAGTAAGGCAAAGGTTTTTCTTCTGAACTATTGGTGTTGCCTGCTGCTTGGTTTTGGGAGCCCCTGAATCCTATTGTATTGATTGCCTAATCTTGAATTGCTTTAGTGCTTGAAAGATGTGTATTAAGTAAATTGAGGCCTTTTGAAATAATCCTAATTTGTTTCTCTCTCTCTTTTTTTTTGTATCTCGATCAGTTTCTGTTGGTATTTTCCTCTCCCCTAAGGGAGGGGCTTGAATTTGGATTTAAATAAATTGAAGGTAGGAGTGCTGAGGCTGTCATCTAGGCTTGTGGTTCCATTTGTTGGAGCAACTGACTTGTGGGTGAACAGCTTGCAGTGTAAATTTTCTTGCCTGCTATTTCCTCAATAATCTGTGTGGTTTACTTATTGCTGAGAATTGTCACTGTATTCTATTCTCCTATAGTCCTTGGATAGGGGGTATGGGATATCCCTTTCTCTTTTGGGAACTTTGGGATAACCAAACCTCAACCCAACTCCCAAAGAACATCTCTTTACAGATGTGTTCATTAGAATACAAAAAATTCACACTGTGGAGCCAAAGCAAGTAGGGTATTTGACTTGAACACACAGACCTGGGTTTAATTCCTGGCATTCCATATTGTCCCTGAGCCTGCCAGAAGTAATTTCTGAGTGCAGAGCCAGGACTAACCCTTAAGGGCCCTAGGATGTGGCCCAAAAAATTTTTTTAAAGAAAGCACACCTTTGTAAAAGACCTGAAACCACCGCTGACCTATATGGATAGTCAGTCACTGCACACAGTGAAAAGATGGAGTAACAGTGACTATACACTACAGACAGCTGGGGAGGAGGGGAGTACGGGAAGGTGACATTCACAGCATCCAGAGTGAGCCTCCAACTTGGGAGATGCTCAATATAGTTGTGTTGAATAATTGACTGAGTGAATGAGCAAGCCAGCCAGGCAGAAGGAGGCAGGCAGAAAGGGATGCTATATTTGGGTGAGATTTTAGTAAGCAAGATCATAGAATGAAAAATGCCCCGCTCTGATCATGAATAAAAACCGGGGTGGGGGATGAGCATTAGCAAGGAGGAGAGTGAAGCTTGTGAAGGAACCCATACTCCTGAATTTCCCATAAAAACCCACTGATTTTACACCTTGACTTTGTTGGATTTTTTCATCAGTGAACAGCTGTTTACTCCCCAATCCAATCTACTTAGGCCACATTTTTGCTTCTCTCTTTCCCACATCAACCAGTCTTCACTCATGCCATCAGTCCCAGTCAGACATAGGGCTGACTCTAGAAATGTCACGTCCATGTAGTTAAGCCATAGTTAAGTCTATGTGTGACTTTCCAGTTGATGTGATGTGTCTGGAACTCCTCAAGCCATATGTTGCTCACACATTCTATGGCCATGTGCTTTGCCAAGGGACAGGCCAAGCTTTGCCTTGTTCTTTGCCTGTGGACACACATTGGAGTGTCCCCCATAGCCCATACCCTGCATGATGCTGCTGTGAAATATTCCATGGATGTCATTGTGTGGACCCAACCTCCTCTGACTGGTGTAAAAGATGGTGCAGGCCTTGGAGTAGATTTTGCTGCATCTCATGGTCAATGTCTTTGTTTTTTAGGAAATGCCAACTTCTTTCCAGCATATACAAATATATCTCAAGTAATATTTTTGTTGTATTTAATATTTCTTTTTCTGTTTTTGTTTTTGGATCATACCTGGTGGTGCTCAGGTGTTACTCCTGCCTCTGTGCTCAGGAATTATTCCTGGCAGGCTATGGGGGAGATGATATAGAATGCCAGAGATCGAACCTCAGTTGGCCACATGTATAGCAAATACCATCCCTGGTGTACTATTGCTTTAACCCCTAAATATTTCTTTTTAATAATAAATAAATTGATTTTTCTTAATAACCCCTAAATATTTCTTTTTAATAATAAATAAATTGATTTTTCTTAATATACATTGCTTAAGAATTAACATTAATATCCAGAGTGATTTTACTTTTTCTAAACCTGAAAATTGAGAGGCTGGTCACCAGGGCTTGATTTCTTCCCAGAAAATGACAATAAAACAAAACCCAAGAGCAGAAATTTAAGATTCAATGTAGCTCTAAGTGTGCAAGTTTCTTTTTCATATTTTGTTATGGGGCCACACTCAGCTGATGCACTCAGGGATTACTCCTGGCTCTGTGCTCAGAAATCACTCTTGGCAGGCTCAGGGGACCATATGGAATGATGGGGATTGAACCTGGGTCTATCCCGGGTCAGCAGCATGCAAGGCAAGTGCCCTACCACGGTGATATCACTACAGCCCCAGTACCTGTCTCTTTTAATGAATCTGATCCTGGTTAGGATATAAAAATGTGTGCTGTTTGTATCTTAAATATTTTTAAATTGCATTTCAAATATTTTATTATCCACATACTGACTGTAAATTCTTTGCTGAATTTTAATAATTTTATATAAAGATGGTATATGATATAACTTAGATATATTAAAATTTAATTATCTGTGATGAAATAATTTTTTAGCCCATATAGCCAAATGCTAAATGATTGCATTTTTCTACATTGCAAGTAATTTGCAGAAATGCTAAAGAATCAACCAGCATTTATTGGAAGAATCTGTGTCAGTTTGGAAACTAGACAATTTTATCATTCTTACTTAACAAGTCTTTCTTTTCATTTTAAATAATGACAACATAAAGCCACTCTTAGGCATTTAATATATAACTGGAGTCAGGCTTTGGAACAAATAAAGTGGAACATGATGAACTTGAAACTGCAGAGGAGTATTATTAAGTTAATTATGAGAAACAGGACATTTGAATCCAGTCAGAATATGGTACCTAATTGTTGGTGTTGCTATGAATGGACCAATCAAGCAAGAACCATTCATCTACTCTAGGTGTGATAATCTCTTCATTTTAGGAAGTAAAGCATCGCCAGAATAGGAATACGAAAACTCCCTATATTATTATATTATATATTATTATATCATCATCATCATCATCATCATCGTCGTTGCTGCTGCTGTTGCTTTGAGCCACACCTAGTAGTGCTTGGGGGTAACTTCTGAATGTGCTTGAGGGTCACACCTTGTGGTTCCTGGATGTTGCCTCCAGCATACAAAGCATGAGCAACCAACACTTGGAAGATTCCTGGATGAAATGACTTCAGGTTTGAGAATCTATTCCTTAAGACATTTACACTTTCATATAGTTTGCTTTTCATATCTTGTAGCAGTAGCATGCCTGGGTACTAGTCAAAAGGGCTGAAGATAAAAACCAGGCCCAAGACGTTTTTTTTTTAAATGACAGACATTTATTAGAATATATAACGGCAAATCTTACACAGTGATATTTAAGGTACACAGTGACAATAAATGAGGGCCTTTCCACCAGCAGAGTTGTCCTCTCTTCATTCCTGTTCCCAAGCATATATCCCTTATCTCCCTCCTTTATCCCCCAGAATGCTAGTATAACTAAAACCATATATATGTTAACACTAGTGTAAACCTTTTTTTTGCAGTTCCAGATATTTTTACTAGTGGTTTCTTAAAGATTTGGAGTCAAAGGAGCACTGTAAAAACAATGTTAGTGTGGCAATTATCGTTTGCATGGGCCCACCAAAGTATGGGGGTCATAGAAAGGAAAAACTTTGGCCTAAGTACAAGGAGACCCTACCCCTGAAGTTTCCTGACATAAGACCATTTCTAGGCTCCAATTCTTGTCTAATCCCGGTCATTGTCTGTAGTGTCCATACAGTTATATTTTTCACAGTCTCTGTTGTTGATCTCACGTTTCTGTATTGAAGGTCCTGAAATCTGTATATCCTACATTGAAGTCAGGATGGTGTAGAGCGGCATCTAATTTCAACTCACAATTAATGGGCAATGCAGAAAGCCCTGTCCAGTACGCAGGTCATTGTTGTTGTTTAAGTCTTCTCAGTGTTAAGGAAAGACTCTTGAGTAAATCGATGTCAGAGAAGCAGTAGGGTCTTCCCTGGTAGAGGATTGCTTCCAGGTGATGTCATAAACAACGTTGGATGTTTCATGGATGGCTTCCCTGGTTCAGGGGTGACTGGAAAATGCCCAAACCTCTGAGGCCTGTGCCAGGTCATCATGTCAATGTTCAGGGTTTGTAAGGCTCCATTGCACCACAAGATTTGTGTGTTCCTATCTCTATTAGATAAGAACTTATTTGTATGTATAGTATTTTCCATTTTAATGTGCCCATGCAAACAAGGAATAATGCCACCTGACGTTATCATTGCATAAGGAGGCCACAAGAACAAGTCCAACAATCCCCGTGACCTGGTTCAAACATAAGCATTAAACTGAGGGACTCATTCACCAAAATTCCTTATTGAACAGTTCACAGCGAGATTGGTGCCTCTGGGGATGCTAGAACAAGTCTAACAATCCAAATGACTTGGTTCTTATATAAACATTAAATGGAAGGACACTTCTACAAACTTCTTTATTTAACAAATAACAAAGGGAAGGAAAGATAGAGAGGGACTATCACCAAAATACCTTATTGAACAGTTCACAAAGAGGAGAAAAGATAAAAAGTGGGGAAAATAAACAATCTAACTTAAGACAGTGGACTCAATTGTCACCGTTCATGGGAACTAATCAGAAACCTAGTATGATAGCAACCACAATTACACAATGAAAGAAGGAAGAGACCAAGAGGCCGCTGAGAGTAAACAAGTAGGAAAAGAGTACTGACCTCTTCCCAGCCAGTGAGTCCATCCTCTCATTTTTATTTTGAAAATATATGGTACCTCCACCCGAACTGGTCTCTTCCCAAACTGAGTCAATCCTCCATTTTTATTTTAAATATATATGGTACACGCGGGGGCTAGCACCCACTCGCGTTTTTTAAATGGAGACCAATGAGAAGAAAAAAAAATACCAGTGAATGTCACGACATAATGTCCTGACATACACCATGCTACATCGGCTTGCCATCCACCCCATGTGTCCCCCCCCTTAGTGTGGGGAAAGAAAGGGGAAAAGCCTGAGGACCACGATAGAGTCCACCTGGGCCGGCAACCAGGGAAGACCTGGAGTAGGGGGGGAATAGGAAAACGGCTGGCGGCCTGCCAAACCTCCCAGCACCCCCCAAGCCATCCGGCATGGGGTGTCCCCTAACCCTATACCTGGGAAGAGCTAGCCTCCAGGATCAAGGCACCGGAAGCCAGCTACCTGCCCCGACATTGTTTTTAAAAAAGAAAAATAAAGAAAAGGCTTTGTCTGTTCACTTCCTGGAACTCCTTAAAGCACACTCACTCTGTAAGGGGTGGATGAGGAGAGCAGCATACTGAGTGAGAGCAGGCAGTGACAACCAGACTGTGACACTGTCTCCCTTGGCCATGCCAATGCAACCTGTGAAAGAGGTTCTTCACAGAAAGTTCTTTGCAGAGGCTGAACATGTCCTAGCATCAGTCAGTTCTGCCTCCCTTGTTCTCTTTGGAGTGACTAAAAATGGCAAGAGACTATGTTATATTCCCCATGTGCATTCCTTTTTACAACCTGAGAACAAACTCTCTACTCTCAAAGTGCTTTCAGGTAACATCTTTTGTTTTCCAAGCAGAAAAATGGCTTGGCTCCCGTTCAAAGCTTAAAAAAAAAAAAAAGGCTGCCAACTCTTTCCAGGTTGTCTGGTAAGGGCTAATATCCCTGTGGAATGATCAGATTCTACTTTCTGCCTAAACGACAGCAGCTTAATTGTAGACTACACAGAAATGTCCTGCTCTGGAAGTCAAAGAAGATGGTGAAGATTGCTTGAATGAGAGTTCCACACTGTCTCTTCCAAGGGAGCACCCTGGGATCTCACTTTCCTTAACAAAAAAGTGAGAGTGATTTATTCATTGGATAGAACCAAAGACAAATTTCCTCACAGGTGAGTCCTGGTCGATGGGGACTTTACTGAAGGAACACTTTCATGTTAAGCTCTTAGCATTCAACTCCACTGTTTTTGCTTTGGGGCATCCAGCATCATTGGGGGTTATTCCTAGCTCTGCACTCAGAAATTACTCCTGGAAGGCTTGGGAGACCATTTGGGATGCTGGGGATTGAAGCTGGGTCCGCTATTTGCTAGGTAAATGCTAGGGCATTTACCTCTGTGCTACACTCTGGGCCCTCAACACTTCTTTTAACTAAAAAACAGCTTCTGTTTCCTCACCCACATAAATCTGAGACATGGTGAGACTGGTTTGCTGCTTCCTCCATAAAAATGCCAAGTTGATTAGGGTTTTGAAAGACCATCTGGCCTCCCTCAGTTTTCTCCTGAGAAAAGCTTTCACAGACATCCTGCACTTTGTAGTTGAAATGTACTGTGAGCTCAGGGGTCACTGTCCACATTTCACAGATGAAGAGAATGAGGCTCAGCAAGGTGTGTGTGTGTGTGTGTGTGTGTGTGTGTGTGTGTGTGTGTGTGAGAGAGAGAGAGAGAGAGAGAGAGAGAGACAGAGAGAGAGAGAGAGGGCCAGTTGATAATAAATTTCAGACTAGAACCTGCTTCTTCTCATGCTATCTATGTTATATCTGTGATATTTGCAAGGGAGTCTGCCAGGTTATTGTTGCAACAGAAAGAAGTGAGTTGAGTGGCCAAGCCCAGCCTGTGGAACAGCCAGGGTGAGCGCTTTTCTTTCTGAATCTTCTTTCTTGCAGGATCCATCGTTTTCCCTGTTGAAACCAGAACTGAAGCCCCAATTCTCAGATCATACCCCTAGGTTTTTATCTGCTTCTGGTATTGCCAAAATGTCGAAAGGCAGCTAGGAGTAAGTCCACTGGCTTTCAGGATCACCCCAGAATCTTTCTATGTGAGTGATTTTAGGTGTTAAATTTCAAGGAAAGAGCAAATATTAACCGATTTAAAATACAAAGTGAAGGCAACTAGGAATTTCTGTGAGGTCTGTTGCTATTCAAGAGAGACTGCTCTGCACAAAACTTTCTGCTCTGAGCGGGGCTCTGGCTCTGGCATTTTCCAAGTGGCCTCAGTCACAAGTTCTGAGAGCCTGGTTTACTCAACAATCCGGGAGGAAGGAGATCTAGGCAACCCAGTAGGTGATGCCTGATGCGGGCTGCAAGAGTGGAATGGGAAATACATCTGTTCTCACTTCCACACTTAACCCCAGAAGCCTGTCCTCGTTTACAATTGCACTTTGTTGTTGGGATCCCCTTTAAAATTTCCCACTTCCAATGTTTCCTTTTAGAGAGAAGAAAAGCTGATTATTTTTAGTTAATTGGAATGCACAGCTTTTTTTTAGCAGGAATATCTCTATTTTTAAAATGTATCATAACCAACCTTTTCTCAAATCTCACTGCTCTCCTGCCTTTAGAACTCTACATTTTGTTTCCTCATGCTGGGGACTCTACTTATTGACATTGTAGAGAGATCTATCCCTAAGTACACATGATGACCTCAAGGAACCATATGTAGGCTTTGAAACGGGATAGGGCATATGCAAGTGCCTAAAACTCCTCTCAGCCCTACTCTCTTTCTCTCTCCACAGCATTTGGTCTGCAGGTCTCAGCTCTTCATCATCTACATTACTTTGAGCTCAAAGAAGCTTCATAGCACCGTGAAAACCAATGTTTGCCAGTGTATTACACAGAACAGAACTTTTTACCTCGGTGGCGATTTTATTTTGCCTTGATTTTATGGAGGGTGGGTGTGCTCTCTTATTTCTAGCCTCCTAACTTCCAGTGGTTGTTTCCAGAGATGTTTGCAATATCAAATATAGGTAAATTCTGTTTTAAAACAATACTTAGGAGTTGAGTTGATAGTAGTTCTTTCATTTATAGGAGAATTCGGAGGCAGCTTCATGTTGGCCATTTCTGGAGTATAACACATTTATGATGTGTTACTGCCTTGTTTTTCATAGCAATTTTGGGTAAATCTTAACAAAGAAGTGACATAATTGTGTGGCCTCACCTGTCCCTTTAAGACGTGCAACAAGGTTGAGGAGCAGAGAATCTGCAATATTCTTTATAATTTCATGGGGTCTTCTGAGGAAATGTGCCAATTTTATGGGGACTCGGAGGGAAAAATTTTGATTTCATGTGGATTCGAGTGAAAAGGTAAATTTCATGGGATTTCTAAAAATGGCTGGATTTCTCAGGATCCATGAAATCTCTGACAGGCATAGAGAAAATGCACCACTTTGGCCAGGGAAGACATTTGAGTGCAGCTTGGTAAAACTTGGCTTTGGCGATCCCTGTGTGGTGCTCTCTGAGTCTCTTTTTTGAGCACATTTCCCCCTTGATGTGGGAACTCCACCCTCTGAGTACACACAGTGGGAATGTGGTCCCTCTGTCAGATGCTCAGAACAGAGGTGTCACTCACTAAGGGACTCGGGGATTGCCAGCATTATACTCCGATTGAGATGTAGGTGCTTTTTGGTTTTTGTACTCCTAGTGATGGGGACAGAAAGATCTCCACTGTTCCCTTGCTTTCCTGTCTTTTTTGGTGAAAGGATAACTCCTTTCACTGTGTGGACATCATCCTGCTTTTAAGGTTGCCCCAGACTGCAGCCTCTACAAGTTACCAGGGAACTGGTATAAAACTTAGACCCAGGACCCTCTCAGGTTTTAAGAAGGTAATTCTTGATGACTTCCTTTGGAAATTCACTTTCTGGGCCATTGTTGCTTGTAGGTTTTGTTTTCGGAAGTGCTTGGAGCCTGTTCTTGCTCAGTAATCACTCCCCTAGTGCTGGGAATGGAACCGGGTTCTGTGGCATGGGGAAGACAAATGCCTAAGTCACTGTGCTTGCTCTCAAGTACATCCCCTGGCTCATTCTGACACTGGCACAGCAGTTCCACTAAGTTTCTGTTCTTGTCAACCCAGCACTGGTCCGTAGAGGTGTCTCTAGACTGCAGGCCTTTTCCATGGAAGATCTGAGGGACCAGGCAGGGGCTGGGTGTTATCTGTGGCTATTCTTTGACAATTCCTAGGGAGAAAGGACAAGCTTCCTATGTGGAAGCTGGTTCCATTGTGTGCACAGGGAAGCACTGTGTTGAGAGTAAATATTGATAAGCAGGCTTCCAGCCTTGATGTGGCATTATTTGATGCTGAGCAACTGTTGACAGAGTCTGCAGAAAACAAACTCAAAAAAGACTCAAAATTCTCTGATATTTTTATTTATATAAAATTTGCTATATATTAAAATAACAACATCTATAATAAAACTAAGTCAATAGTGGTAGGTTCTAATCCAGGTAATTGGGGAAAGACTTTTCACACACTTGCCTGTCAATGGGACACTGGGGCTGGATAGTGATTGAACCATCCTCACTTCCTCAGGAGTGCACACAGTGACAGAGAGCTAACGGCCCTGGACACTCTCTTTTCCCAAGACTCATAGTGCCCTGAATTATAAAGACAACAGAAGTGCTTTTTTCTCAACACCTCTGGGAGTGGGACTCTCCTTCTAAGATTCATGGTCACTGGTTTTATTCCTTTCCAGCCAAGTTGTCTGTGCATTTTTCTGTGGTAGGGAGTTACTTGTGTAATTCTAAAGGGAAGACTTCCCATTTCCTCTTTAAGCACATGGCTAGCTGGCTCTCATCTTCAGAGTTGCTCTTTGCTTTTTCTAGATCACAGCCTCTTCACTTAACTCACCTGAAGTTGGAAGTTCCCATTTTTACTAAGGCCTTTTCAGCAGTCAACTCTGATTACACTGCTTCTCCTTGGCACTCTGGGCATACATTAGACTGTGGTGATTGGTTTATTCAACCTCTTCCACTAAGAACTTTGATGTTTCTCTATAAATATTTATATAATGTAGCTTGCCCAACACAAATATGTGAAATTCGCTCCTGCACACGTCTCGGCCATCTTTGCTCATGGGCTTCCACTGAACACTCAATGAAATACTGAGCACTCAATATTGCTGCCAATTTATCTGACCCTGCAGACTTTCCTCTGGGGTGTACCTGGGAGACTTATTCTCAACCCTTGGATGAGTTCTGTGCAATCATGTGTCTGAGGTGATGAATGTAATGGGATCCTGTATCTGCTTGCATGGAGCAGTGATCCAGTCCTGATCTCACCCCCCACATAGCTCTCTTCTTACAGCATCATGCTGGGCCTGTATGTTTCATGTGGGAATTGATGTGTATCAAACCCAGGTAGGCTGCAAGTATGATGCCCATTGTACTTTTGGGTTATGTTTGTATTCATAAACACATAAGAAAAATGCCCAGAAAAGAGTTTTACAGGCCTGGCACTCAATAGTTTAAAACTTTACCAAGTTGGGGCTGGAGCAATAGCACAGTGGGGAAGGTGTTTGCTTTGCATGTGACTGACCTGGGTTTGATCCCTCGCATCCCATATGGTCCTCTGAACTTGCAAGGAATAATCCTCAAGTGCTGCTAGTTTTGGCCCCAAAACAAACAAACAAAAAATTGCCAAGTAATCTGAACTAAATTTTGAACATCCTGCCATGGCCTGCCTTAGACTTCTCCAGCAGAATCTAATTTGTGTGTCTTCTTTTAGGCTGGCTAGGCTCAGTTTTCCAAACCCACATGTCTCTATCTATAGGAAAGAGGATTCACTTCACAGGACAGTTATTATAGAGAAATGAGAAAATATATTGTGTGTGAAAGAATATTCAGGTGTTCTGTAAGATGCTAATAATTATATAATCTTATACTTATTGCAATGATTTCATTCTTAATAACATAACATAAAATACTGAATACTGATGTTATCTTTTATGAAGATAGAAATATTCCTTTCATGCCGGATATTAAAAAAATACTATTTTTACTTAATCTTTGAAGATGCATTAGTGCTCATCCATCTACAAGGGTCTCAAACTCAATTTACTTGGAGGCCGAAGGAGGTAAAGTTGGGGTGATCCTTGAGTGCAAAGTCAGTAGTAAGCCTTAAACATTGGGGGGTGTGACCCAAGCAACTAAAACAAAACAAAACAAAAAAAAGATTCCTCTAGGGCAGGGCCACAAAATATTGTATGGAGGGCCACAAATGGCCCGCAGGCCGCGAGTTTGAGACCCCTGATCTAGAATATTCTTCAAACCCATTTATGATGCTAACAGTGTGTTAGCCATTTTTAGAGTAAGGAATTTTCACAGATCAAGTATGAATAAACATATAAAGAAGTAAGTCTTCAAAATAGAGAATTTATGAGAAATCTCTTTAAAGTTCGAGCCTCACATTATTTGAGTGACCTTAAACATACTTGAAGTAATTTTTGAGGGAGTCACTTGCGTTACTCCTAGCTCTGCACTCAGAAATTACTCCAAGCAACTGTATGGTATTCTGGGGATCAAACCCTGGTTGGATGCATAAAAGACAAATGCTCTACCTGCTGTGCTATTACTCTGGTCACACTTAAAATAAATTTAACAAAAATGTAAATGTGTTACATGTAAATGGTCAGAAGTCAGTCCCTTCTGAAAGGGTCAGGGCAGGATTTTAAGAGACTATTTTCTCCATCCAGTTTTACAGATTGTCATTCTCCTTTCCATATAATTGCATTCATCTCATTGTTTCCTTAGAATCTGACTTTCTTGTTTTGGCAAGTCCTGTTCAGGTTTAATTTGCTGCTGAGTTCTGGGAGTATCAACCTGGAGAAATTGAGAGTATTCATTCACAGGCTCACACCCCTTGTAGAACAAGCAGAACATGGGGGCTCAACTTGATGTTTCCCTTTCTGGCCCCTTTGTGGCAGCTATAAAGCCTCTCTTAGCCTTCATCCAAGATTCATGGCTACTGAGACCAGCTGGCTCACACGTTGGATGGCATATGGGATGTGCAAGGGACCCGCTGCATGACTCAGGGCAGAATACTAAGGGCTTTGTAGATGCCCCCGCTTTTTTAAAGTTTTCTTTTAACCCGGTGACTTTGAAATTTCGCAGTGTTTTTGGTGTGTGAGCGTGAAAAGAAAGTCAGACAGAGGAGCACTCATGTTCCCTAGGGCCAAAACTGTGTTTCAGCTCTTCTTTATACCAAAGTTGTTCTTGCATTTTATCTTCCCTCTCCTCCTCCAAGCTCTGACTTTGCTGACAGATTGTAGGTATGGGTGCCACCAGAGGCTGGCACTGCTGTCCGTTGATCCTAGCTGCCCTTCACCTTGTGCTGACGGGCTAAGACAGGGAGACCTTTGTATTGTCACTGGACAAGCAGGTAGTCAGTCACTTCACAAATGAAGGATAAAATGACACTTTCACCACTGACATTTTCCTGTAGAATTAGGTGAAAGTGATGTTGCTGTGGAGTTTTGTGTAGAAGTGTGACATTGGTGTCTATCATTGGGTCTTACCTGAGCTTGCCCACATGTTTCAGGGAGATGTTGCCAATTCAGTGTGAGGTGGGCAGGAACAGATATCCAGGGTTGGTTAGCAGAGTGGGAACACACAATACATAGTGAGGTCAGAATTCATGCTGATGCTCCGCTGGTCACAGCCCCTGCTATTCCTGGGACTCAAATGCTTCTGAGAAAAGAAAATGCAGGAGTTCCCCAACAAAGCAGGGAACAAGTGTCAGGGTTCTGGGTTCTGGGATATGTGATGACCCCACCATGCCACATACCTGAGTGGTCAGTAGAGTGGACACTGTCCAGTTTCTGACCAGGAAAGGACTTAGCATTCATCCCTCCAGCTTAGCCATAGTCCTGGAGGCTTTGGTACCCAGGTCTTCCCATTTGAGCTGCTTTCCTGGCCCCCATGTGGCAGGCAGGGCAGACAGAGATGGCAGAGAAATTTAAGAGGGCAGGAGGAACCTGAGGGTCTCCTGATTATTGTACTGGAAATGACAACCAAAAAATGTTGGTGACAAGGCTGTGTTGAGATTTCTTTATTTTTAATAATAATTTTTATTTTGATCAAAGTGGGTTACATATCTTTTACAGTAATATTTTAGGTATATAGTGACATTGAATCAGGGGCATTCCCACCACCAATGTTGTCCTCCCTCCACCCCTGTTCCCACCATGCAACTCATATTCCCCTTCTTTACCCCCCTCCCCCGGGCTGCTAGTATAAGTGGTCCCCTCTGTGTCTAGCTTGTTGTAGATTGGACATCGATTCTGCTGTTGTTGGCTTTGAATTTGGTGTTTAAGTCTGATCATTTTTTTATTTCTACTTAATGATCAGACAACTGTTTGGTCTTGGTACCCTTCATTATTTTCCCCTCAATTTGTGAGGCGGAACAAGATGGTTCAAGTTATGTGGTTCTGTTTGAAGGAAAGAAAAAATAAAATGGGGCAAAAATCAAACAAGCAAAAAAATGGGCAGATTCCTTCTAGGGGCTATAACTATCAATTTGAGAGAAGAAAGGGAAAAATAAAGTAAAGCATAACAACTATACAAAAAGAAAAATCAAACAAAAAATCCAAAAAGTACTACAGCAATAAAGACAACCACCACACAATAACCACAGTCCCGAAATAAAGACAAAACAAAGCACAGAAACAAAACAACAAAAAAAGAAAAACAAACAACAACAATAACAGAAACAAAAAAAATTATTTTGTGCTGCTTCGATTTTTTTGTTTTTATTTTGCATAGGCACAATAAATATTGGGGAGATTAGAAAGAGAATTCCCTTGGCCTAAGAGATACAGGGCTTTTTTGCCCTTGAAGTATACTGTCCTGGGAATAACTACAGGCTTCGTACATGTTCTTTTCCTCTCCCCTAGGTCCTTTTGTGGTGTCTGGAAACTGTCCGCTCTGTCGTGGATGATAAAATCAGACCTCTGTATCTAGAGATCTTGGTATCTGCATAGGTCAAAGGATGGAGCCTAGGATAGAGTCTTTCTTACAGTTCTAGAAGTTCTGTTCTATCACTGTTGTTTTAATCATTCTTCTGTAGTTGGTGGTCTTGGTTTTTGCACTGATCCTAGGATGAAGCCTAGGATAGAGTCTTTCATTATGTTTCCAGAACACCTGTTCAGTTGCAGTTGTCTCAGCCAGACCTCTGGAATTAGTGATCTTGGTTGTTGTTGTTGTTGTTGTTTTATTTTGTTTTTATTTAAAGCTTTGTGATTTACAAAGTTTTCCCTTTGGGGGGGGTTACAACTGGCAGCGCTCAGGAGTTACTCCTGGCTCTATGCTCAGAAATCACTCCTAACAGGCTTGGGGGACAGTATGGGATGCCAGGATTCGAACCACCATCCTTCTGCATGCAAGGCAAACACCCTACCTCCATGCTATCTCTTCGGCCCTGGATCTTGGTTGTTGTGCAGAATGTAGACCAAAGCCTAGACTAGGGTATTTTTTATTGGTCCCAGGATAAGTTCTGCCCAGCCATGGTTGTCACAGTCAGTCTTCTGTAGATAGTGATCTTGGCTTTTGCACAGATCAAAGGGTGACATGTCTTCTGATTTCATCTTGTTGTTAGGTGGTGAGGTAAGACAACCTGCTCTTAGATCAAGTTTTTGCCATTTCCTCATTGTCAGGATGTCATATCAAAACTGGTACCTGTTGATGTCAGAGCAGTATTAAGAATGTCCCAGACAGAGTTTGGTTCCTGGAGCTGTTGCAGAGAACTGTGTCAGTTCTATGTCTGGGATCTAGGGTTCAGGGTTGGATGGTCACTGTCTATTCCCCTGGAGTCTAAGTTGGATCCACATGACATATGTTCAAGGTGGAAGGTGCCCCTATATTTAAAATGTATGAGTTCTTATCTCTAGTAGATAAGAGCTTTTTTCTATACATAAAATTTCCCCTTTTTTAGTATGCCTTCCTTCGCAAGAAGAAATGGTGCCATACAATATTGCTGGAACATTTGGGGCTGAGAATGTCAGGCTCCATCATCTCTGTGCCCTGGTTTTGACCTGAGCTATTATCCCAGGCAAGACTTTTTCTTGTAGGTTTTTGTACCAAGCAGAACCAAAACAGGTGAAGTTAAGGAAGAGAAGAAAATAAAAACAAAGCAAAAAATAAAATATTCTTGTGGGGGGTGGAATCCAGGGCACATTTTCATTACACACCCTGGTCATGAGTTTGAGAAATGATTTGCAGCAGAAAGAGGCTCAGGAAGAGTTCTTGCACTGGGGATTCTCTGGAGCTGAGTCCAGTATCAAGCAACAGTCCACATTTGGGGGGGTGACAAGGAAGGCCACAGAGCATGAGTCAACAGGGGTGTTGGTTGTAGTTTCTTGCCAGGGGATGAGATGTGGGGCTGAGTGGGTGTCCCTTTGCTTGGGAGCTGGGTGATGGCTTATTGGGGCTGGAGGTCGGTCTTGATACCTAATGGATTAAGAACTGATGGAATAGCTTAAGTAAAAGAGGAACGGGAAGCAAAAGATAAGACAGAAGAGAACAGAAAAATAGGTAAATATAGCAAAAAATATAGTAAAAAATCAATAAATCAAATAAAAGAGATTGGGTCCATATGTCAGAGTTGGAGGGCCAGAGAGATGGCATGGAGGTAAGGCATTTGCCTTTCATGCAGGAGGTCATTGGTTCGAATCCCACGTTCCATATGGTCCCCCGTACCTGCCAGGAGCAATTTCTGAGCCTGGAGCCAGGAATAACCCCTGAGCACTGCCGGGTGTGACCCAAAAACCACACACACACACACACACACACACACACACACACACACACACACACACACAGAATTGGGAGGCTTTTCCAGTTTCTAGGCATTTTGTCAGTGATGGGGTTGGGCCCTGCCAAATGAAGGTTTTAGGGTTAGATAATGGCTGGAGCAGTTTAGATACACATAGGTTTCAAGTCTTGAGTACTAAGCAATGTGTTAATGAGGCCTACCTATGAAGGTGGCTACCCTATGTAGTATGTGTCCGCTGCACCTTATGTATCAGGTTCTTTTCCTAAAGAGAACCTAACAGGGGTCGGCGAGATGACGTTAGAGGTAAGGTGTCTACCTTGCAAGCACTAGCCAAGGAAGGAACCTGGTTTGATCCCCCAGTGTCCCATATGGTCCCCCCAAGCCAGGGGCAATTTCTGAGTGCTTAGCCAGGAGTAACCCCTGAGCATCAAACGAGTGTGGCCCAAAAAACCAAAAAAAAAAAAAAAAAAGAGAGAGAGAGAGAACCTAACAATGTAGGTTTTATTTGACATAGCTTGAGTTGATGAGGAGGAGGAAGAAGAAGAAAGGGGAGAAGAAAAGGAGGGAGAAGAGAGAAAAAAGAGAGAGAAAGGAAATGATAATTTGCCCAAACGTGTTCGATGAGTAGGTCCTATAATATAAGTCTGTGGTTCCCAGTTGACTGTTTCAGTGATATGAATGAGCATATACTTCAGGTCCTCGTACAGGACATAAACCAGAGAAAAAGGATATATTGGTGTGTTTTAATAATTCAAATTATGGGCACCTTCTCTGGAGTGTGGCACTAGGTGGGTATGATGGCTGCGGTCCTCCCTTGCTACCTGCCAGAAGGCATAGGTTCCTTCCTCCTTGCCCAATAGCAATAAGGTTTACCCTCTCTCTCTACCTGTCAGAAGGTGTGGTGGAGGTCGAGGCCTGGGTCAATCACCCCTCCAGCTCCAGCCCCAGCCCCAATGGCAGAGCGCCCCTCCCCCACTGCTTGACAGGCGCTGGTTCAGATCCCAGTGCAGGCCTGTGCTGGGATTTCTTTTTTTTTTTTTGGTTTTTGGGTCACACCCGGCAGTGCTCAGGGGTTACTCCTGGCTCCATGCTCAGAAATTGCTCCTGGCAGGCACAGGGGACCATATGGGACGCTGGAATTTGAACCGATGACCTTCTGCATGAAAGGCAAACGCCTTACCTTCATGCTATCTCTCCGGCCCCATGTGCTGGGATTTCTAACTGAGCAAAGACCCTTCATAAAAATTCTAAAATCCTTCTTATTTGTTTGTTTGTTTGTTGGGCCATACTGGTGGAGCTCAGGGATCGCTCCTGGCTCTATTCTCAGAAATCACTCCTGGCACACTTGAGGACCACGTCGGATGCTGGACCCGATTGAGTCTTGGCATGTGCCTAAAGAGGAGCTGAGGGCACCCTCTTAACTCAGAATTGTGTGTTTTATTTTACAAGAGGAGTAGAGCTTTCTTGCTCTCGCTTTCACCTCTCTCTCCCTCTCTCTCTTACCTTTTAGACACTGTGGTTTGCAATATTTCTACTGAGGAGTATCCTGTATATGACTTTATCTCCTTTCAGCACCCAATTCTTGTCCACAGTGATCATTTCCAACTCTCATTGTCATAGTGGTCCCTCTTGGCCCTAACTAAACTCCTCTGTTATTTGTGGCAAACTTCCTCCCAAGAACTGGTATATGAAGAGTATTAGGCTGAGTGAAATGAGTGTGTGTGTGTGTGTGTGTGTGTGTGTGTGTGTGTGTGTGTGAGAGAGAGAGAGAGAGAGAGAGAGAGAGAGAGAGAGAGAGTGAGAGAGAGAATGATTGTACTCCTTTGTGGGATATATATAAAAAAGTCTATAGTGTGGTAATAATATCTATCCAGAGATAATAGAGATAAAGACCAGGAGGACCAGTCCATGGTAGGAAGCTTGCTCAAATACACCTCTTAATAAGATCTGAATGTAGTGAATGAGTATATGCATTCAACAAAGAGAAATTCCATGAGAACAGAGAATCCTCTAGAAAGAAGATAGTGAAAGTTGAAAGATCATGAAGCATAGATTTAGGAGCCTGAATGCCAATTAATTTGTAGCACATTGTATAATTCTAAGAAAATTGCCTAACATCTTGAATCCTTAGTTCTTCATATGCTAAATGAAATCTCAGTATATTCTCATATCTGCTGGATAGCTTTGTGAAAATATATGCCAAGATCAAGATGGAAACATTTATGGAAAATGCTACTTATTCCACATGTGTTGTTACTATTAAACTTCTCTAAAGAAAAAAAATAGATTTAAACACCTTCAAGTAACTTCAGGGTTGGTTTCTAAGCATTAACTTCAACATTTTATCTCTTTGCCATGTTTTTGGGGAGAATTATGAGGCAAGAGTGTAAGTATATTTTATAGAATTCATGGAAATTTTCTAGCTAGCGTAGAGAATGTTATCCAGGTTTGTTTTCTTGCATGTTCATAGTAGAAGAAAATCTTGCATTATTTTTTTCTGAAATCATTAGATGCCACTCTCAGAGAAAGCAATGAACAGGTTGTTTTCTGATTTCATTAATGATGTATGTTTTATTGTCTCAATTATGCTAGCAAGAGGGCCTTATTCTTACCCTAACTCTAACCATACCACAGCTTCAACCTAAACCTAAAGTACAAACCCTCAGCATGTCTCAGCTTCAAGCCATCATCCTGTGTTCTCTACTCTCCTTTTAGGAAGGCTCCAACCTGATGCAGGGGGATCCCTGAGTTCTGTCTGAGGACTTCACCCTCAACACTCTAGGCTCCAGGCTGTGCTAGGAAGCTGGAAAATGCCTCTCACTGCCACACACACAACAGGCTCCCAGCTACTGACTTCGGGGGCAGGGGGAGAACAGCCCATACTAAAAGAAAGGAAGTCACGTGTGGAACTTTCCATCTGCCCATTGAGAAAACCAAGTTTTTGAGAAGACAGTCATGTTTTGCCTTTGTCTCATTTGAATGATCTCGGGAAGGAAGTGGCCCAATAAAGGGATATTCTGGGAAGAAAGTCTGCTCCCTAATAGTTCTGGTTTATATACAGAACCTCATGAAACTTTCAAAGGATTTCATTGGGAAATATTTACATAATTTTTCTTCAGAGAAGCAGTAGTGTTTGTCTACACAAAAACTAGAGGAAGAGGCTAGTTCAGGGCGGTAGCCATAATGAGTCACTGAGATTGCATCACACTGCAGTGAGAACATATGAGGGTTCTAGGGACAGTGTGGGGAGGGGCTGGGAATGGTTGCAGGAGGGGTGGGGAAGCTGCAGCTAAGGGGAAGATTTCCACAGTGCATAAAATGAACTTATGAGAGGCCTGGGAGTAAGTGAAGAGCCTTGGTCACCTCTTGTCTCCAGCCCAGCCCTGGAAGATGGGAGCTCAGGTAATGTCACCCCTAGTGGCAGCCCTGCTGGGGTGGACAGGCAGCCAGAGTCCCAAGCCTTAGCTTGCCCTTGCTCAGAGCCAGTGTTCAGAAACAAGGTCCTGCCTGAGGACTCTTGTTCCAGCAGCCCCTCGAAGAGCCCTCAGGGAGGTACCTGCTGTCTCCTCAGCTCCTGAAGAGGTTGCTGCTTGTTCCTCAGGCTCCTCCACACCAGGCATCTGAGAGACTCTGCAGAGACCCTGAGAACCTTCCCTTTCCCTCACACACACACTCCCCACAGGCAGCAGGAGCCCACAGGCAGAACCTTGTTTCTGAGCACTGGCTCTGAGCAAGGGTGAGCTAAGGCTTGGGACTTTGGGCTTTCAGTAGCCTCCTTGTTTCTGAGTTTCTTTTATCAGATGCTCCGTGACTGACAATACTGTCAAGGTCAGGGCATGCCTTCACCACACTCAGTCAGAATCCATATCCCTCCACAGGCCTCAGGGTCTCATTAACTTCCAACTTCCTCTGCCCAAAAGCCTTAGCGATCCCAGGCTTAGAGAGATCATTTCAGAGGACATCAGATGGCAGAGCAGAGGGCAGGATACAGAGTTATGGCCAAAGTAATGGCTTTTTTTTTTTTACCTAATGCTAGAATGACTGTTGTGTCCAGGCCCAACCAGACCCAAATACTGTGCAGGAGTGGACACAGTCAGGAGTTCTTGAGCACCTGAGAGCAATCTTTCTAGTCAGACACAGTAATGCAAATTTGTTGTTTCTTCCAATCCCCCTGCAAGAAAAGAAAGGGACATCACAAGGACAGTTGGTTCACTGTCGAAGCCAAACTTGGAGCCCTGGTATTTGGGCTTCTTGCTCTCCATGTTGTTGATTACCTAACTTATGTCTCCTCATAGTTCCTTGGTTTTATTTCCTGTTTTCCATGTGCTTACATACTCACAGCAAGAGAGTACATTTTTGTTCTCCTGTTATTTACGTAGGAGAGATATTCTTCAATTTTGCAAAATGATAACACTCTAAACATGGCAAATCACTGCTTTTAACCAAATGTTTCTAAGGCAGGCCTTGAAATGAGAGTTAAAAATAGGAATGCAAATGGTAATAACAGTATTGATAAAAGAAGCTCTGCCTTCGAAAGTGAGAAATTCAATTAGGAAGAAAGTATTTCCTGAAACGACAACATATGAGAGTACTAATGGCATATCCAGTTCATGGCATCCTTACAGATTCCATGAGGTTTTTCACAACACAGTCAGCAAGGCACATCCTGGCACCTCCAACACTCTGGGATTGACCTCTTTAAGCAGTGGCATTTGTAAGCATTGAGGCCAAGACAAATAAGCTAAGTGTTTCCCTCTGTAGTTTCACCCTGAGACACTTCATTCTGTCCATCCACTCAGGCTAGTCATCACCTGACCTGTCTGTACATCACACCAGTTTCTGCTCACTGATGGTGGTTTGGAGGAGTGTCTGGTATAAAATACATAGGTACTCAGGCCAGGGGATTCTGACACGAAAATTCTTTGCTTTCAGTACATTCGGTACATTTCAGTACATTGGCTAGTCTATCATTAATTTTGATCACATTTCTGGAGGAAGGAATCCCAAATCATTGTTCATCAACCTCATCCACAATTGGGATTGTAGAGTCTTAGATCTCTATTGAATGAAGGAAAGTGTGTGTTCATTTGTGTGGTGCTCTCTGCCATGGCCGGAGGAGATTCCCAAATGCTGGAAGAAGGGCTTTGCCTGCCCCCATCTTTACAATTTAGAAGCATCACATTTTGTAATGTTGTTTATTTTTATTTTAGGCACCATGGATAATAGAGTTTCATACATACAATATTTCACCAACAAAACTACTTACTATAGCTCTTTTTCAGGAGACATGAAGTTGATTTTGTCTCCAGGCTGTGGAAAAGACCTAAAATTTCAGCCCTCATGGTGAGTTAGTAGGCAAAATATTTACAGGCATGTTTTGAACATATATAGAATTTTGAAATTATTTTATATGCCACGTAACATAATATATATTTGAAGAGAGAGTGAATGAGGTTAACTGATAATGGTCTCTGCAAACATATTTCTTCTGGATGGGATTCCTACTGAGATACAGGGTTAAATATTGGCCAAACTCTTCATTATTGTGGTTAGAAGAATAGGCAGGGACTATGGTGCATGCCTTGCACGTGGCTGGCCCAGTTCGATTCAGTGTAACCTGGTCTGCAAAGCATTGCTTGATACAGCTCTGAGATCCTCAAGCACCATCACAGTGGTCTGGGAAACCCCTAAAGACCTAGTGACATCTCACCCCAGGACCTTTACATCACAGCCCAGTACCTGAGAATTCCTGGAAGAATCTCTAGGCCACCTGAACGCACTTGGGAGTGCCCCCCACCCGCCAAAGCAAAACAAAACTTTTTTTAAGTTAAGACTGTATCAAAGGCATTCTGAAGCACAGGAATTCGCTTCAACCTTATAAACACTGCTTCCCCCCACCCCCCACCATCTTTTTGTGATTTAGGACTACAATTGGCTGATAGTATTCACTCCTGACAGGGCTTGTGGGACCATGAGCAGTGTAAAGACTGACCCTCATGGCCAAATGACTTCATTTCTCATGTCACATGCATAAGAAGCAGACATGGATAAATACGCTTGATTCCTTTATTTGCAAATTTGATGTTTGGTCCAATCCCTCCACCCTCACAGAGGTGCCAGTTCCATGGCTTGAACTCAGTAAAACCACAGTGTGGAAACCCTGTTCCTTCTTTCCCTAAGCTCATTATAACTTGGTCTTGTCGTATGGAACCAGGCATTTGTATTTTTAACTGTCACAGGATATAACTTCTAGATCATGCTCAGATCATTGGGGTGAGTCCTATGTGAGGTCTCCTGAGCTGTGCTTGAAGTCAGTGGGGTTAGGGTATTCTGGGTCAGGTCCCAATGGCTGTCACACTGGGGCACTTTTTTTCCTGATTTTCCTTAAGCACCTTATGTCCCCTCTCTCTGTATTGCCACTGACCTGACCCTAGGGAACCCTACTCTTTAGCTCCCTGATGTGATCCCAGGAGGATAGATATGGGTAAGGGAGTCTCCACAGGCCCCCTGCTGGAAGGAAATACCAGGTGCTAGTGGTGTAGTGTAGTGAAGATTAGAGAGCAGATTATTAGTGCTAGAGGGAGCACAGAGGTTCAGATAGAGCATCCCAGGCAGGCCCCAAGGTTGAGCATCTGCTAACAGGTTGTTCTTCTCCAGCCTCTCCAATCAAAAGCATATTAATAAACTTCATGTAATAGAATGGAACTTAGCCTTTGATTTTTTTCCCTAGTAGGTAAGAGGACTAACACAATAATAAAGAAATTTTAGTTGTCTTTTATTCGGGGTTAGGTTTGAGTTAATCTGCAGTGGAAGAATTTGGGAGTGGAATTATCAGGCGAGGAATCAGTCTTCTTAACACCAGTTTAGGGAGATGTGGATGCAGGTTATGACAACAGAACTGTTTGGGAAAATACCAGGGAAAGATCTAAATATTACAGAGGTTGAAACCCAACAATGGTTATGAATGGAAATAATGTGTATGCAGTGAATAGTAGGAAATGGGGATTGAAGAAGAGAGAAAGTTTGCTACAATTTGATTCAGTAGGACTTGGGAAAGCATGAGGCACTTTTAGGAGTGGAAGTAAAGAGGGATAAGAATGACACCTTAGAGAGTATGAATTATCAGGCACAGACAGAAGAAAATCGGGAGTGGAGCGGGTATATACATAATGAAAAGTTTTTTCAGAAGGTTCTTTCTGCATCAAAAATGTGGAATATCTCCTCTTTATTTTGTAAATCAATCATTTCACCTTAATTTTTTTTTAATTTAAACACCGAGGTTACAAAATTGTTCATGATTGAGTTTGTCATACCATGTACAACACCCTTCACCCGTATGCATTTCCCACCACCAATGTCCTCAGTTTCCCTCCTGACCTCAGCCCTGACTGCCTCTGGAGCAGATATTTTACTTCTCTCTCTTCCTCCTTTTTTCCTTTTTGACACTGTGGTTTGCACTATTGTTACTAAAGGGGAACCATGCATATTACTTTACCCCCTTTCAGCACCCATAAAATATCTCCTCTTTCATTTATCTCTAGTATTCTTTCTTCTGAATCCATGTCTGATTTTCTCCACGGTGATTATGGGCTCATCATCCCATTTGAATTTTCTGATTTACCTCTTACTTGTCTCCCGATACAGAGTTTAGACTCAGTGGTTCTGTTTGCATTGCTCCCTTCCTACTTCAGAGCAGACTTCTTCCAGCACTGTGGATGGTTCTAGATTAGAGGTTCAGGTGGTGGCAGAAAAAAGAATGCAGGTTCTAGGGAAAAGAAGGAGATTGAGTAGGCAATGTCTCCTGCCAGAAATAAATAAAAAACAAATATCCAATTGATGAATCAATCAGCTAACCTTGGGCTTATCCTTTGTATTATTGAATTTTAGAAAGAATTTAAAGTCTACAATCTGAAAATAATTTGGTGCTATTGTAGTTTATCACCTTAAACACACACCTGTTTTAACATCCAGAGCACACACCCTGCTTTCCCTAATTCCCTTACCCTATCTTCCCAAAGCACACAACCTGTTTTAATCCCCTAGCACATCCTACCCAATTGGCTGACACGGAATCTACACCTTACTCTTCACCTTACTCTCCCCTGATATAAACATCCCTTTTCTATCTAAAATAAGAGTGACCCACTCTCCCAAAGTGGCTGGTGGATGCTTCTTTGTGTGTGCTTTACTCTCCTGAGATCCGACCTCACCAGTGATTTCTACATCCAGTGACTCTGACATCATCAGCAACTCTGACCTCACCAGTGACTTCTACATCTTGGGATCTGACCTCACCAGCTTCATTTATAGATTATCACTTGGGTGAAGAAGGTAGAACCAGCATTCAGTCATTATAGTTCTCATTTCTGCCCTCAGAATGTCAGAGGTGACCCCATTTCATTGATCAGGAAGTTGAGTACAACATGTGCTGATGATGCAGTATAGACACTGAAGATTCCTGTAATCAGGATCCCAATGGTGTAGTGGTTACTCAGCCAGCTCTGATATAGTGGGCAATTTCTTTCATGATATTAGGATTATTCTATGTGCCAGCCTTGAGTGGTAATGAAAATAAAAAAAATGTCCTGCTTTTATGATGTGGGGCAGGCAGAATAAAACATGAAAAGAATTCTTTCAGAAAATGGTCTATCTTGTCATTTAAAATGTGTTCTCCAAATTTATTCCAATGTAACCATTTTCTGATTTTTATTATAAAGACATTACCATGAAGTTTGAGCTTTATCTGATAACTGGACCTTTGTTCGGTATGTTATTTTCCTTTTTGGAACTGAAGAGTTAATCTCCCCCAGTGCTAACCAAGAGACTGGGACTTACCATAAACTTTTCTAAGTACAAAGTACAACCTTCATAGTCTCATTTGTACCTCTTTTATGTATCTAGTTTGTACCTCTTTTATGTATCTAGTTTCTCCCAATCTCCACACATCAATTTATCATTTGTTTTGATTTACTTAAATGTAGTAGATTAAATTTGCACAAATGTAGTAGATGCTTAGCACCCTGGACTCCTAGTTTGAGTAAACTTCCAGTTTACTCCTTGTTCATAATAAGTTTAGCAGTATATAGGTCATGTCACTTTGTTGGAACACCCTGCTTTTACCTAAAGCAAGGGTGGTTGGAACACCCTGCCTTTACCCAAAACCTTTGTGTTTCCCAGCTTCCTCTTTACTTTTCACCTATCCCTTTGACATGTAAAAGTTGATTGGTTTATAGGTACTTTTGTCTCTCACAGGACCCTCCTCCATCCTGTGGAGATTTGAACTGGGAAATAAATAAAGAGAGGTTTCGGTTTGATGGGCCCAGAGAGACCACAAGGTGAAAAGCCACTCTGCTCCTTGATTTTCTCTCTTCTAACTAGAAGCACTCAATGATGCAGTGACTCTAGGAAAAGCAGACTTCAAGAATGCTATGAGGGGCCAGTTTCGTGTAGGTACCCACTTTCTCTTGGACTTCACTTTATGGCCTCCAAGTTGAATGGGAAGTCACCTTTTTCAGTAGACCCTTCTAGTAATCAAATAGGATAATATATGCTAATTTGATTGTTATGTACCTTGTACATTAAATACCCAACACAGGCTAAGTATTTTAAATGAGAGTTATTATTATAATTACCCTCCATCTAGAATACTCTTTCTCCAATGTTTGACTGTTCATTAAATAAGCTTTAATTACCTTTTCAGAATTCAGTACAGATACAACCTTCTCTAAGACACCTTCTTTAAATTTTTTTTGGTTTTTGGATCACACCTGGCAGCACAGGATCTGCACTCAGAAATCACTCCTAGCAGGCTCGAGGAACCATATGGGATGCTGGGAATCGAACCACCATCTGTCCAGGCTTAGCTGCATGCAAGGCAAACACCCTACCATTGTGCTATCTCTTCGGCACTGAAAATTTGTAAGAATTAAGTTATGAGTTTGTTGAACCTGCTTCAATCTTTGATTTCATAAAGACAAGTCTTGTAGGGAGTGAGAAACACCTTATTTTTTGTTTGTTTGTTTGTTTTGTTTTTGGGCCACACCCGTTTGATGCTCAGGGGTTACTACTGGCTATGTGCTCAGAAATCGCCCCTGGATTGGGGGGACCATATGGGACGCCGGGGGATCGAACCGCGGTCCGTTCCTTGGTAGCGCTTACAAGGCAGACACCTTATCTCTAGCGCCACCTTCCCGGCCCGAAACACCTTATTTTCTCTTGAAAAAAAATGTTATTTTCATGTAAGGAAAGAAGCTTCTTTCCTTACTTTCTTTACCTTACTTCTTTCCTTACAGAAAACTGGCCAGCAGTGGGGAAAATGCTTGGCATGCATGAGCTGCAGAAATTGCAAAAAACTATCATGTGGCCATTTTCATAAATATACACAGAACATAAGTTGATCATCGTCTTTTGAATAATAGGCAAAATATAATCATGCAGAACTTTCAGCCTGGGAGTTTTATGCTTTCCATTTTTAATTTGAGGGCCCCTCGCTGCTATAAATAGATGTTGGCAAATTTCTGCAAAACTTCAGCATCTCAGCACAACCACATCATTTGAACAATCACATCTGAAAATGAGAAGAACTGATAACAGTGTCTTCCTAGAGTTTCAGTATTGAGAGGAGATCTCACAAGACTTAGACAGGTGTTTCTTAGACCACTTAGCAATTGGTGCCTAAAATCAACAGTAAGCAGCCCCCAGACTCATTTCCATCTGCCTATGTTTAAACAGAAATTGCCTTTCATCTGCTCTTCTGCCAACAGTTTTTAATTTGTGTGTAAATTGTTTTTTTTTTCAGTTTTTTTTTGTTTTGCTTTGTTTTGTTTTGTTTTTTTTTGTTTTTTTTGTTTGTTTGTTTTTTCCCAGACAACAATACAGCAGGGGAGAAGCTGGCTTGAGGTGCAGGGGCTGAGGGATGTACTAATAACCTGGGAAATTTAGGGTGTTACACTGTGGTAGATTGCTGAGATTATTACATCTAAGCAGTCTTAGAATCTCTGTGAACTGCTAGGCTCATGCTGGATGATTTCTTGAATGAATAGATTCCTCTTTGCTGGTTACATACATGTGAACTCACTTCTTAGGAAACATGAACCATAAGCATACACTTATGTGTGAATAAGTTAGTTTAATAATAAGCACATTTAATAATAGATTTCCTTCAGGGGATTGTCTATGGCCTGACTTAGGCACAGTTACCCTCAGTTTCACAGAACACAGAGAAAGTAAGTAATGCTGGCCATGGGGAGATCCTGCACAGCCAATCAAACCATTCTGGACAGCAAAAGCTGAAAGAAGCTGGGAGATAGAAAATGCCATAAAAATGCATCAAGTTAATTTCACGCTTTTCCACCTTCAAATTTTGCACAAATTAAATTTAATGCTCCTCAGCCTGAGTGGCCTGCATGCAAAATGGTACCACCAAGGTTGGAGCTGATGGAGATAAAAAAAAAAGTTCAGTGCTATTTACAAAATAGTCACAAAATACTCCCTCTGTGATCATGAGTAACTTCAGAGTAATTAAAAGGACCTTGCCCACTCATCACAGGTAGAGAAATCTCAGAACTCACATACCATGATTGTTTAACAATTGACTGATTCTTGATGGTGGCTGCCACCAAAAGGTGGCCATGTATTTCAGCACCTCTCCATTGACATTTCAGCATGAAAGAGAAGTTTTGCTCCTCAGGAAAAATCTCTATAGCATTCTCAGTTCTATTGCTATGGAATCCCAACATGAAACCCATGTTGGGTGAGCGGCTTAATAAGGAGGTTGAGAAAAACTCGGATGTGAAAAACAAGATGTGAACTTGTGTTTGTACATGTAGGTGCCGGTTCAGGGAAACACACACCACTCTGATGCTCACTCAAGCTGGTGCAAGCCCCAGTCTTTTCAAACAAGTCAGTCTAAGTATTTGCCCTGGTCTCCTCCTCTCTGCCTTCCTGCTTTGGAGGAGCCCTCTGGGGTATGATGCTGAGGAAGGCCTGTCCCTCAGGAAGGAGGAATACACAGACTCAAAGGAAGGAACACAGACCCACAAGGGCTCAGGGAGAACCTTAGGACAGGCAGTCATGACAAAGGAAGCTCCTGTATTCACTGTAGTGCTAGTTGATCTTGTCATGTTCTCAGTCTATGTTACTGTGAATATACAATGCTCTTGCCAGAGAATTTCTAGGCATTTGTGAAGATTTTTTTCTTTAATCTAATTAAAGTTATTTGAAAAATACTTTTTACTTGTCATCTTAATTACTTTTTCTCCAAAGTTTCCCCTTAAAGTTTTGCTGCTTAGCTTGTATCCCTGCTTTTAGTATTTGGAGTGACCTGTAGTGACCCCTTTCTCTCTCTTTTCTCTGTGTGTGTCTCTCTGTCTCTGTGTCTTTCTCTGTCACTTTCTCTTTCTTCCCAACACCCTGCTATGTCATAGGCCAGCTGAGTCGGGAAGCACTGAGAGGGGTTTCAGAATTATTTGATAGGAGGATGGGAGCAAAAAGTTGTCGAAGAATGTGTATTCAGAAACCAGACACACTCAAGAGTAGTTAGTATTGAGCCCGCGTTACTGGGAGTTTTGCTTCATATTTAAGCAAAAAATTACCAATATTAGGAAGTTGGATAGATCAAGCATGACATTTTTTAGCCATAGGATTAAACATTATGCATCAGCACAATCACTAAATATTCATCTAAACATTTTATGTATTTTGATTTATTATGGTTTGGTTTGTTTTGGGGCCAAACCCGGTGATGCTCATCTAGCTGTGTGCTCAGATAACCATTCCTCGATTAGGGGGCATGTATGGGACGCCATGGTATCAAATATCGGTTTGCCCCAGGCTAGCGCGGGCAAAGTAGACAACTTACTGTTTGCGCTGCTGCTCCAGCCCCACATTTATGTAATAAAGTTGTCATCAGTTTCCTTTACCCTAAACAGAATTCATAAAATTACTTATTCTTTCCTCTTGAGTATGATTCTTGCTAGTCAACTATTAATCAACAAAATATAAGCCCATTGTCTATTAATGCTAAACCAAGGAACTATTGTAAGAAGAGGGCAGATGTAATTAAAAGACCAAGTATCCTCATAACTTACTCATTATTAAGTATCTGTCCAGAAAATACCATTGTTATTCTTCCAGCTTTGAAAAAATATTATTGTAGATTCTACCAACTTAGGAAAAATATTACTGTAGATTCTACCAACTTAGGAAAAATATTACTGTAGATTCTTTCAGCAGCTTAGGAAAAGTAGGGTGTATTCTAGTAATCCTTGTTTTCATGCAAGGGGCAAAGACACACAGTTTTTTCGTGTACTGGCATTGCTAATTTTTGTTATATGTTAATGTTAAATAAGCTCGTTGTTGCTCTTCTGCCAAGTACTAAGCTAGGGCACAACTGGTTTTTCCTCAGCAGTGTCTGCCAGGACCACATCTCCTTTTCAGAGGGGAGGCCAGGTCTGCACCACAGCAGTCCTGCTGGTAATCAGCCATTATGCCCTTAAAGGGGGGCTATGGCACTGCTAGCTTCTAGGCCCAGAGCTCTAAAATCTTTGTAAAAGCAGCTCAGATGCCTCCATGAAGCTTTTGGTTTCAATTCCATCATCTGCACTCCTGAGGTACCATTGAAACCCTTTCTCCCATAAGACTCTGCTCCCCTAAAGGCCACGACTGTGTCTTTGTTAAGCCTGCAGCCTTAGTGTCTAACCTAGTAGCTGGACACTTGATTGGTGTTTGATGAATGAGTAACTGGAGAGAAGAATGAAAGGAACACAGAGTGGAGTAGCATAAAGAAGAGTTGCCTCACAGAAAGGGTGGTATAAAAGGCTGTGTGGCCTCATGTTGCCCCTGCCCCCTGGGGACATGGTGACACGGCCCATGGCCAAGTCCTCGGGGCTTAAAAAGGCAGGATGACATCAATGGGCCACCAGGGGGAGGGGACTCAGTGTTAGACACATTCCTGTTATCTATGTGATGAAGACCAAAGATTTCCAAGCATTGGGTGTCTTTGTCCCTTGAGCTCTCTATACTGTGCAGTTGGTGATACTGATACAGTAAGTGATACAGCCTACTCCAGAGCCAGCAAATTTTCTCTTAAGCAGTATTGAGGATCATCTTCAGAGGCCTACATCATTCTCAGAGTTCACCTACTCAGAAAGAAGTAGCCAAGTTTAATTATTTCAGCCCAAGTCAGCTATTTTGACTGGCTCCACCCTGAAGCAGACTCACTGCCAGAAGGTTGTTAAAAAGGATAAAGAGAGAGCCAGCCTGGCTTCCCACAGGGCAGTTAAGAGGACCCTGCAGTGCTGCCATTTGCTGCCTTTGCCTTTGGGTTTAGTTTTTCTGTTTTGTTTTTTTGGCCAGAAGAACTTCAGAAAGTTCCTAGCCACTTCTTAGAAACAGCACTTTGGCTAAAGTTGTTCTAAGATTTTTCTTAAAATGTCAATGGAAGTCACATTTTGCCCTTTAAAAATGACTTTCTAGGACTACATTAATCTGAGATGCTTCTGCACCTGAAAAAAAAAAGAGTGAAGAAGATACAAAGGCCACCCATAGAATGGGAGAAACTATTCACCCAAAACCCATCAGAGAAGAGGCTAAATCTAAGATATCAAGGCACTGACAGAACTTACCAAGAAAGAAACTTCTAAACCCATCAAAAACTGGAGAGAAGAAATGAACAGACACTTTCTCAAAGAATAAATAGAAATGGAAAAAAGACACACACACACACACACACACACACACACACACACACAGCGTTCCATATCACTAATCATCAGGGAGATGCAAATCAAAACAGTCATGAAGTACCATCTCATGCCACACAGACTAGCACATATCATAAAGAACAAGAACAATTAGTGCTGGCAGGGATGTGGGGAGAAAGAAACTCTCATTCACTGCTAGTGGGAATGTCATCTAGTCTAGCCCTTATGGAAAACAATATGTAGATTCCTCAAAAAACTGGGAATTGAGCTCCCATATGATCCACCAATATTACTCCTAAGAACACAAAAACACAATACAACAATGCTCTCTGTACACCTATATTCACTGCAGTAGTATTTACAATAGCCAGAATCTGGAAACAACCCAGATGCCAGACATGAGTGGCTAAAGAAACTGTGGTACATATACATAATGGAATTCTATGCAGCTATCAGGAAAAATGAAGTCATGAAATTTTCCTATACATGGAAATCATTATGCTGAGTGAAATAAGTCAGAGAGAGACACACACATAATAGTCTTACTCATCTTTGGGATTTAAGAAGAATAAAAGAGGGGCTGGAGTGATAGCACAGCAGTAGGGCATTTGCCTTGCATGCAGCTGACCCAGGATGGACCTGGGTTTAATTCTCAACATCCCATATAGTCCCTCAAGTCAGTAGCTATTTTTTGTTTGTTGTGTTTTGGGGCCATACCCAGTGACACTCAGGGTGGGGTACTCCTGGATATTCGAATAGCTCAGAAATCGCTCCTGTCTTGGAGGACCATATGGGATGCTGGGGGATCGAACCGCAGTCAGTCCTAGGTTAGCAGTGCAAGGTGAATGCCCTACCACTCCGGCCCTGCTAGGAGTAATTTCTGAGCGCATAGCCAGGAATAACCCCTGAGTGTCACCGGATGTGGCCCCAAAACCAAAAACAAAAGAAAGAAGAGGAGGAAGAGGGGAAGGAGAAAGAGAAAAAGAAGTAGAAGGAGGAGGAGGGGGAAGAAGAAGAAGAAGAAGAAGAAGAAGAAGAAGAAGAAGAAGAAGAAGAAGAAGAAGAAGAAAAAAGAAGAGAGAAGAAGAAGAAGAAGAAGAAGAAGAAGAAGAAGAAGAAGAAGAAGAAGAAGAAGAAGAAGAAGAAGAAGAAGAAAAAGAAGAAGAAGAAGAAGAAGAAAAGATAAGAAGTATGATAATGATACCCAGAGACAATAGAGATGAAAGCTGGAAAGACTGACCCAGGATATGTGGCCCACAAAGTGTGGTGAGTGCAGCTAGAGAAAAAATTACACTGACAACTATCATGACAATAGTAGTGAGTGAGAGAAGTAGAATGCCTGTCTCAAAGACAGGCAGGAGGTGGGGAGGAGGTAGATGGGGGGAATTGGTGGTGGGAAGGTTGCACTGGTAAAGAGGGGTGTACTTTCTATGACAAACCAAACTACATAATAGCACTAAGTCTGGAAACAGCCATTGCTATTGGCTTGTAGTAAGAAAAGAATGTCCACTGTTGGTGGAAATATCAACTAGTATAGCCTTTCTCTATGCAAAACTATATGAAGACCTATCCAAAGAAAATAAATAAATAAACAAAACAAAAAATATAGGAACAAAACTTCCATATGACCCAGCAATATTATTTCTTGGCATCTCTTTCAAAAACACAAAAGCATTCATTTGAAAGGATACATGCGCAGCTATGTTCATTTTAGTGCTTATTAAAATGGTCAAGATACAGAAATAACCCAAATATCCCATTACAGATAAATGGGTCAAAAGCTAAAGTTTATATACACAATGGAACACTCTGCAGATTTTTTAATTTTATTTTTGTTTTTTTTTTTTTGGAACACACCTGGCAGCACTCAGGGGTTACTCCTGGCTCTATGCTCAAAAATTACTCCTAGAAAGCTCAATCAAAACCAGATTGGCTCTGTGCAAGGCAAATGTCCTACCTGCTGTGCTATTGCTTTGGCCTTATCAGTTCTAAAAAAAAGAAATAAAAAAGAAATTTCCCATAACATGAATGGAAATAGAGGATCTCATGATGAATGAAACTAGTCAGAAGGAAAGGGGCGGATACAGAATCTTCTCATGTGTGAGACTAAAAGATACAAAACAAGGGAGCAAAAAAAGCCCAATGTTAACATAATAAAAAAACTAACTGATCCACACGACTGAGTGGTGGAGTTAAGTTCAAGGGTAAGTTTAAAATGGAGGAGCCTTTGGAAGTTGGGGGAGGGAGATTAGTACTCTATGATAGGTATTGCATCAGGTATTGTGTACACATGGAACTATCATTAACAGTATTATAAATCACTTCAATTAATGCAAATAAAGATTCTGTCCTTCCTTCTCATTCATCCATTTTCGCCTCTATAGTCCACAAATAATGTAGTTTTTATCACCCCAGCATCCATCCTACCCTTTTCCTTTATTTATTTATTTGATGTGAATAACATTTATCTCATTATCTACAATCTACTTATTTGCTTTAGCATTATTTAGTATATTTATATTATTGTATTATATTGTATATACATTATATTATATGTATTATACAATTATACATGTATATAATATATACATACATGTATATACATGCATATGTATTATATGTCATATGTATTACATATGTATATATAGCATTATATGTATTATGTTGCTTAATATCATGTTTTATATAATTTTATCATTTATACTTAAATATTCCTGTGAAAATTATCGTTATCAGCTGCAGACTACAGACATTTTTATTTGAGCCTTGTAATAGTTATGAAAATTCTTTATCCAAAGTTTCTTAGGTAAAAGCCTTTCAATGCCATTTTCTTCCATGGCTATATAAATCTATTAAATAGAGAGAAATTTAATGAAGTTTGATTCATTACCACGGTTATATATTTTTTATTTATTTATTTTAACTTAAACACCTTGATTACATACATGATTGTGTTTGGGTTTCAGTCATGTAAAGAACACCACCCATCACCAGTGCAACATTCCCATCACCAATGTCCCAAGTCTCCCTCCTCCCCGCCCGACCCCCGCCTGTACTCTAAACAGGCTCTCCATTTCCCTCATACATTCTCATTATTAGGACAGTTCAAAATGTAGTTATTTCTCTAACTAAACTCATCACTCTTTGTGGTGAGCTTCCTGAGGTGAGCTGGAACTTCCAGCTCTTTTCTCTTTTGTGTCTGAAAATTATTATTGCAAGAATGTCTTTCATTTTTCTTAAAACCCATAGATGAGTGAGACCATTCTGCATTTCTCTCTCTCTCTCTCTCTCTGACTTATTTCACTCAGCATAATAGATTCCGTGTACATCTATGTATAGGAAAATTTCATGACTTCATCTCTTCTGACAGCTGCATAATATTCCATTGTGTATATGTACCACAGTTTCTTTAGCCATTCGTCTGTTGAAGGGCATCTTGGTTGTTTCCAGAGTCTTGCTATGGTAAATAGTGCTGCAATGAATATAGGTGTAAGGAAGGGGTTTTTGTATTGTATTTTTGTGTTCCTAGGGTATATTCCTAGGAGTGGTATAGCTGGATCATATGAGAGCTCGATTTCCAGTTTTTGGAGGAATCTCCATATCGATTTCCATAAAGGTTGAACTAGACAGCATTCCCACCAGCAGTGGATAAGAGTTCCTTTCTCTCCACATCCCCGCCAACACTGTTTATTCACATTCTTTGTGATGTGTGCCATTCTCTGTGGTGTAAGGTGGTATCGCATCGTTGTTTTGATTTGCATCTCCCTGATGATTAGTGATGTGGAGCACTTTTTCATGTGTCTTTTGGCCATTTGTATTTCTTCTTTGTCAAAGTGTCTGTTCATTTCTTCTCCCCATTTTTTGATGGGATTAGATGTTATTTTTCTTGTAGAGTTCTGTCAGTGCCTTGTATATTTTGGAGATTAGCCCCTTATCTGATGGGTATTGGGTGAATAGTTTCTCCCACTCAGTGGGTGGCTCTTGTATCTTGGGCACTATTTCCTTTGAGGTGCAGAAGCTTCTCAGCTTAATATATTCCCATCTGTTAATCTCTGCTTTCACTTGCTTGGAGAGTGCAGTTTCCTCCTTGAAGATGCCTGTAGTCTCAATGTCCTGGAGTGTTTTACCTACGTGTTGTTCTATATATCTTATGGTTTTGGGTCTGATATCAAGGTCTTTAATCCATTTGGATTTTACCTTCGTACATGATGCTAGCTTGGGGTCTAAGTTGAATTTTTTGCAAGTGGCTACCCAGTTGTGCCAACACCACTTGTTGAAGAGGCTTTCTTTGTTCCATTTAGGATTTTTTGCTCCTTTATCAAAAATTAGGTGATTGTATGTCTGGGGAACATTCTCTGAGTATTCAAACTTATTCCACTGATCTGAGGGCCTGTCCTTATTCCAATACCATGCTTTTTTGATAACTATTGCTTTGTAGTAATGTTTAAAGTTGGGGAAAGTAATTCCTCCCATCTTCTTTTTCCCAATGATCACTTTAGCTATTCGAGGGTGTTTATTGTTCCAAATAAATTTCAAAAGTACCTGATCCACTTCTTTGAAGAATGTCATGGGTATCTTTAGGGGGATCGCATTAAATCTGTATAGTGCTTTGGGGAGTATTGCCATTTTAATAATGTTAATCCTGCCAATCCATGAGCAGGGTATGTGCTTCCATTTCCGCGTGTCCTCTCTTATTTCTTGGAGCAGAGTTTTATAGTTTTCTTTGTATAGGTCCTTCACATTTTTAGTCAAGTTGATTCCAAGATATTTGAGTTTGTGTGGCACTATAGTGAATGGGGTTGTTTTCTTAATGTCCATTTCTTCCTTATTACTATTGGAGTATAGAAAGGCCATTGATTTTTGTGTGTTAATTTTGTAGCCTGCCACCTTGCTATATGAATCTATTGTTTCTAGAAGCTTTTTGGTAGAGTCTTTGGGGTTTTCTAAGTAGAGTATCATGTCATCTGCAAACAGTGAGAGCTTGACTTCTTCCTTTCCTATCTGGATTCCCTTGATATCTTTTTCTTGCCTAATCACTATAGCGAGTACTTCCAGTGCTATGTTTAATAGGAGTGGTGAGAGAGGACAGCCTTGTCTTGTGCCAGAATTTAGAGGAAAGGCATTCAATTTTTCTCCATTGAGGACAATATTTGCCTCTGGCTTGTGGTAGATGGCCTTAACTATATTGAGAAAGGTTCCTTCCATTCCCATCTTGCTGAGAGTTTTGATCAAGAATGGGTGTTGGACCTTGTCAAATGCTTTCTCTTTGTCGATCGATATGATCATGTGATTTCTATTTTTCTTGCTGTTGATGTTGTGTATTATGTTGATAGATTTATGGATGTTAAACTAGCCTTGCATTCCTGAGATGAAACCTACTTGATCGTAGTGGATGATCTTCTTAATGAGGCATTGAATCCTATTTGCCAGGATTTTGTTGAGGATCTTTGCATCTGCATTCATCAGCGATATTGGTCTGTAATTTTTTTTTTCGTAGCATCTCTGTCTGGTTTAGGTATCAAGGTGATGTTGGCTTCATAAAAGCTATTTGAAAGTTTTCCTGTTTTATCGATTTCATGAAAGAGTCTTGCCAGGATTGGTATTAGTTCCTCTTGAAAGGTTTGAAAGAATTCATTAGTAAATCCATCTGGGCCTGGGCTTTTGTTTTTGGGCAGACATTTGATTACTGTCTTAATTTCCTCAATAGTGATGAGTGTCTTTAGATATGCTACATCCTCTTCATTCAATCGTGGAAGATTATGAGTCCAAGAATTTATCTATTTCTTCCAGGTTTTCATTTTTAGTGGCATAGAGTTCCTCAAAGTAGTTTCTGATTACCCTTTGAATCTAGTGATCTCTCCTTTTTCATTCCTAATACAAGTTATCATGTTTCTCTCTCTCTTTCTTTCTTTGTTAGTTTTGCCAGTGGTCTATCAATCTTGTTTATTTTTTCAAAGAACCAACTTCTGCTTTCGTTGATCTTTTGGATTGTTTTTCGGGTTTCCACTTCATTGATTTCTGCTCTCAGCTTTGTTATTTCCTTCTGCCTCCCTATTTTTAGATCCTTTTGTTGAGCTCTTTCTAATTCTATGAGCTGTGTCATTAAGCTATTCAGGTATGCCCCTTCTTCTTTCCTGATGTGTACTTGCAAATCTATAAATTTTCCTCTCAGTACTGCTTTTACTGTGTCCCATAGGTTCTGATAGTTTGTGTCTCCATTGTCATTTGTTTTCAGGAATGTTTTGATTTCCTCTTTGATTTCATCTCGGACCCACTGATTATTCATTATGAAGCTGTTTAACTTCCAGGTGTTAAAGTTTTTCTTCTGTGTCCCTTTGTAGTTCCCATATAATTTCAGGGTTTTGTGGTCAGCAAAGGCAGCCTGCAAAATTTCTATCCTCTTGATATTATGGAGGTATGTTTTATGTGCTAACATGTAGTCTATCCTGGAGAATGTCCCATGTACATTAGAGAATAATGTATATCCAGACTTCTGGGAGTGGAGTGTCCTGTATATATCTACTAGGCCTCTTTCTTCCATTTCTCTCCTCAGGTCTAGTATATTCTTGTTGGGTTTCAGTCTGCTTGACCTGTCTAGTGTTGACAATGTCGTGTTGAGGTCTCCCAAAATTATGTGCTGTTATTGATATTATTTTTCAGATTTGACAACAGTTGAATTAAATATTTTGCTGGCCCCTCATTCGGTGCATATATGTTTAGGAGGGTGATTTCTTCCTGCTGTGCATATCACTTGATTAATACAAAATGTCCATCTTTGTCCCTTACAACTTTCCTAAGAATAAAGTTTGCATCATCTGATATTAGTATGGCCACTCCTGCTTTTTTATGGGTGCTGTTTGCTTGGATGGTTTTCCTCCAGCCTTTTATTTTGAGTCTATGTTTGTTCTGACTATTCACGTGCGTTTCTTGTAGGCAGCAGAACGTTGGATTGAGATTTTTGATCCATTTAGCTACTCTGTGTCTCTTAACTGGTGCATTTAGTCCATTGACATTGAGAGAAAGAATTGTCCTGGGAGTTAGTGCCATCTTTATATCAAAGTTTGGTGTGTCTGTTGGTAAGCCTTGTCTTAAAGTATGCCGTTCAGTTTTCTTTTAAGAATGGTTTTGAGTCTGTGAAGTTTTTGAGCTGTTGTTTGTCTGTGAAACTATGTATTGTTCCTTCAAACCTGAAAGTGAGTTTTGCTGGGTGCAGTATGCTAGGCAAAGCATTTATTTCATTGAGTTTTGTCACTATGTCCCACCACTGCCTTCTGGCCTTGAGTATTTCTGGTGACATAAATCTCAAGGATGTTCCCTTGAATGTAATTTCTCTTTTCGATCTTGCTGCTTTCAGAATTCTGTCTCTATCTATGGGATTCGTCATTGTGACTAGGATGTGTCTTGGGGTATTTTTTCTGGGGTCTCTTTTAGTTGGCACTCTTCGGGCATGCAGGATTTGATCGCATGTATTCATTAGCTCTGGTAGTTTCTCTTTAATGATATTCTTGACTGTTGATTCTTCCTGGAGATTTTCTTCCTGAGTCTCTCTGGGACTCCAATGATTCTTAAGTTTTTTTCTGTTGAGCTTATCTTAGACTTCTATTTTCATCTGTTCCCATTCTTTGAGTAATTTTTCCATTGTTTGATCATTTGCTTTGAGGCTTTTTTCCAATTTCTTCTGCTGTATGGAATTGTTATGCATCTCATCTTCCAGTGTACTGATTCTATCCTCAGCTGCTGTTAACCTGTGGGAAAGCTCAATCATGTTTTCTTCGATTCATCTACTGAGTTTTTCAGACCTGTTATTTGATCTGAAATTTCAGTTTGGAGTTTTCTCATTTCTATCTTCATATTCTCTTGATTCTTATTAGTGTTCTCTTCTATACTTTGAGTTCTTTGAACATCTTCCATATTGCAACTCTAAACTCCTTATCTGAGAGACTGACTAGGTGGTTGGTCAGGCTCAAGTCATCAGAGTTGCCATCTTCATTCTCTATGTCTGGCACTGGCCCGCGTTGTTTCCCCATTGTCACACTTGTATTGCGGGTTTTTCTACGTGTTGTGGTTGTATTCATCGGCTAAATGATGTGCACCATAGCGAAGCGGAGCAACCGTGCTCCTCTGGCTCCTCCCTTTCTGGGCGTGTTGACTCACCTCCAGGGAAGGCTCATGGGAAGGCAGGCTGGCAGATGAGCCGCACCCAGGATGAAATCAGGCCGAAAATGCAGGACAACAGATAAGAGAGGCAGAAGGGTGCTGGCACCTGAGATCCAGCGGAGTTCAGTGGCTCCTCCCTTTCTGGGCGTGTGGACTCACCTCCACGGAAGGCTCATGGGAGGGCATGCTCCACGGAAGGCTCATGGGAAGGCAGGCTGCAGATGAGCCGCACCCAGGATGAAATCAGGTCGAAAATGCAGGACAGCAGGGAGGAGAGGCAGAAGGGTGCTGGCATCTGAGATCCAGCGGAGTTCAGTGGCTCCTCCCTTTCTGGGCGTGTGGACTCACCTCCACGAAAGGCTCATGGGAAGGCAGGCTCCACGGAAGGCTTACGGGAAGGCAGGCTGCAGATGAGCCGCACCCAGGATGAAATCAGGCCAAAAATGCAGGACAGCAGGGAAGAGAGGCAGAAGGGTGCTGGCATCTGAGATCCAGTGGAGTTCAGTGGCTCCTCCCTTTCTGGGCGGTCAGTTATATTTCTTAGGGTTTTCTGGGATTCTGTTTGATTTCTTGAATTTATGTGTTTTTCATGAAGCCATTCTTCTGGGTTTTTATTTTTTACTCTCTACGTTTGCATTTTTACATTTTTTTACATTTACTGCTTTTACATTTTCTAGAGTGTCATATAGTTACGAGTTTCCTTGGTACTTATGTGGTAGCAGAGATTAAATTAGAGCCATGAATATGCTGGGGTTCACATCCTTACCTTTATATTATATATCTGAACTTTTTTTTTAGTTTCCTAAGAAAAACTAGGTTTTCTAAAACAAACAAACAAAACAAACAAAGCCTTGATGATCAGTTAAGAACTTTCTATTATATGCATTAATTCCAAAAGTAAGTCCCTTGAAACTATTGCTTTACTCATTCTTTGAAAACATTTTATATATTTTTTTTATTTTCAATTAGTTTAAAATAATCCATTTTCCATGAACCCAAACACGAAGCCAACTGACTTTTTATCATGGCTAAGCAATTCAGGGGTCTTAAACTCAATTTACCTGGGGGCCGCAGGAGGCAAAGTCGGGGTGATTCTTGAGTGCAAAGTCAGTAGTACACCTTGAACATTGGGGTGTGTGACCCAAACAACTAAAACAAAACAAAACAAAAACAAGATTCCTCTAGGGTAGGGCCACAAAATGTTGCAAAAATGCTGCAAACGGCCCATGGGCCGTGAGTTTGAGACCCCTGGACCCTGGACTCCAAGCATTGGCATGCATAGCTCCTTTGAATAATCAACATATTTTCTTTTTTATTTAAACACTTTGATTGTAAACATGTTGGGAATTGGGTTTCAGCCATAAATGAACATCCCCCTTCACCAGTGCAACTTTTCTGCCACCATTGTCCCCTTATTCCCTACATCCCCTCTCCCCCTGTCTGTCATCAAGACAGGCATTTGTATTTCCCTCTATATTGTTGTCACAGTAGCTATTAGTGTAGTTATTTCTCTAACTGACCACTTACCACTCATTGTGATAAGCTGGTTATCATGGGCTGTTTCTTTCTCATCTCTATTGTCTCTGGGTGCTAATATTATACTGTTCGTTATTTTTCTTAAATCCCACAGATTAGTGAGACTAATTCTGCACTTATCTCTCTCCCTCTGACTTATTTTACTAATTATAGTTCAAGTTATGTGATTCTGTTTGGAAGAGGAGCAAAAGCAACAAAATGGGGTAAAAATCAAACAAGCCAAAAATGGGCGGAGTCCTTAGAGCCTCTCAACATCAGTTTGAGAGAAGAAAGGGAAAAAGGAAAAGAAACACCACAGCAATATAAAAAGAAAAAAACAAACAAAAAAATCCAATGAGCACTACAGCAATAAAGAAAAGCACCACATAATAACCATGGTTCTGAAATAAAAACAAAAACAAAGTGCAAAGAAATGAAAAACAACAAACAACAATAACAAAGACCAAAACAAATAAATATATAAATAAAAAGTATTTTGTGCTGCTTCTTTTTTTTTCCTGCGTAGGCACAGTAAATATTGGGAAAATTAGAGAGAGAATTCCCTTGGCCAAAGAGATACAGGGTTTCTTCGCCCTTGAAGTATACTGTCATAACTACAGACTCCTTGCATGTTTAATTACTCTTCCCTAGATCCTTTTGTGGTGTATGGAAGACATCTGCTCCATCATGGGCGATAAAGTCAGACCTCTGTATCCAGAGATCTTGGTCAAGGAATGGAGATTATGAAGAAGTCTTTCTTTAAACGACAGTGAAGGAACAGAACTTCAAGAACCATAAAGTTTTGTTTCTTCACTGTCGTTTAATCAGTCTTCTGTAGTTAGTGGTCTTGGTCATAGAACTGATCCTGATGAAACTGATCAGGATGAAGCCTGACGAAAATGTTTTTCATTATGTTTCCAGAAGATCCGTTCAGTTGCAGTTGTCTCACTCAGACCTCTGGAATTAGAGATCTTGGTTGTTATACAGATCGTAGGTTGAACCCTAGACTAGGGCTTTCTTTATTGGACACATGATACGTTCTGCCCAGTCATGGTTGTCACACTCAGTCATCTGTAGATAGCAATCTTGGCTTTTGCACAGTACACAGGATGAACAAGTCTTCTGATTTTGTCTAATAGTTAGATGGTGAGGTTAAGACAAACCTACTCTTAGATCAAGTTGTTGCCATTTCCTCATTGTTAGGATATCATATCAAAACTGCCCATATTGGTGCCAGAGCAGTATTAAGGGTGTCCCAGAGGGGGGTTGGTTCCTGGAGCTGTTATGGAGAATTGTGTCATTTCTATGTCTGGGATCCAGAGTTCAAGGTTGGATGGCTGCTGTCTAATCACCTAGTCTAAGTTGGGTCCACATGACATATGCTCAAGGTGGGAGGTTCCCCTTGATTGTAAAAAAGTGTAAGTTCTTATCCCTAGTAGATAAGAGCTTGTTTTTATAAGTAAAATTTCCCCTTTCTTTAAGTATGCCTTTGCCGGAAAAAAATGGTTCTTCATTGTATTGCTGTTGCATTTGGGGATGGGAAGAGAAGAAGACAGAAACAAGACAAAAATAAAAATATATATACTCACATATATATAAAAAGATAATTTTTAAAATGAATTTTAAAAAGTAATTAAAGGAACAAAGTGATGCAGAAGACTACTTTCCATATGGGGAAATACGTTGCATTGTATTGTATGTTTCTATGTGGGCATGGGCACATAGAGATAGGACTACCTTACTTTTGGGGAAAAACATTGCATTGTATTGTATGTTTCTATGTGGGTATGAGCACATAGAGATAGGACTCCTCTATGAGAGTCAAACCTATATTGCAAACAATCCATGCCTATAGTGTATATAGGCCCTCCCATATATTATCCCCTTTCCCCCCTTCAGAAATCCGACAATCCCTTAACCCCCCAATCCAACCCGATTTCCCACCTTATTAAAACTCTTTACCCTCAGTTCATAATCCATTTGGCATCAAGACCGACCTCTAACCCCAATAAGCCATTACCCAGCACCCAAGCGAAGGGACACCCACTCAGACCCACACTTTGTCCCTGGCAAGAAACTACAAACAACACCAGACTTGCTTTTTCAGATGTCACTCTGCACCATCTCCTGATCTGTCCTAATTTCAGGTGCTCATTCACAGAATACCTGAACAGAATCCTCAAGACAAAATGTAGCAAAGATGAACGATCAGATCTGGCATATAAGAGGTAGTATGAACCTGCCACACACACACACACACACACAAACACACACACACACATCCCACACTGTAGCCATGAACAGACTTATACGCCCTGTGAAGCCATGGTACAGAAATAACACAAGGAAACAAATGAGCAAAAACACCTGAAACATCTATGTAGTGATTAATTCAAATTGTGTCCATTACTGGTGCTGGATACAGAGTAGATGCCTCGTTAAGATCTGGAAACCCAAGATGAGAGAGCCTGTTAGCAATCGTTGCTCTGACAGGAGTCCTGGGCAACACACTATGGAGTCTGCCCCCTTTCAACTCCTCTCCCAGACAACAAGGAAACTTTGGGGACTCTCTATTTATGTCCCACCTTTATTACTGAAATCTTTGCTTTTATTTTTTAATATTTTAAAAGTAAATTATTTATTGGATCACCGTGAGATACATATTAACAAAGTTGTTTATCATCAGACCCAGAACCGTAGGAGAGGCAACAAAAGGCAACAGGAGCAGGGAATCCAGCAAACAGTTTCTCCAGCAATTCGGCAGCGACCATCCAGCAGGAGCAGTCCAGCAAGGGGTGGGGGACGATGTCTGCAGCTGATACTACTTCAGCCCGGCTTTATATACCCCCAGGCCAGCTGCCCTCTAGTGGAATTTCAAGAGGCAGGTGTCACTTAACAGATATCTTCACCTTAAAGGGACAGTAGTGAGCCAAAGAGTCTGTTTCCTTTGAGAAACAGTGGAGTCTCTCCTCCCTTTTCTGTAGAAAAAATTGGGGAGGGGGTCAGGAATAAATAACAAAATCCAAGTGTTGTTCTACTCTTCTAATCAAGTTTCAGGTAAGTCAACTTTGAAGGAATTTAGCTGATGACATAGTCTATTAGTACAGGGCAATCCGGAAGTCAATGGTCCTCTGCAAGTCCTAGAGCCAGGACCCCATTGAAGAAGCAGATTCAAGTAGGTGGTTGACTAGTTGCAAGCAGAAGTTAGTTCTTTTAGTCCCAATTGTGGAGGGAGGTGATGTTCCATTGCCAAGGGACCAGAGAAGGAAAGAAACTTCGTTTAAGAATAGTAAAAATAGCAACATGTTGTAAGAGGTGTAGAAACAAAGAAAAGCTATTTAGTATCTATAGAAACAACCAAAACAAATAGGATTAGAAAAGAGCCGAAAAGAGTGAAATTTGAAACATCAACTCAAAACATAACTGTTATTTTAAAGGTGACCCTACGAAACTAATATCTAAGATATACAAGGTACTGACAAAACTTAACAAGAACAAAACATCTAACTCATCTAACAATGAGGTACCATCGCACATCACAGAGACTGGTGCACATCACAAAGAAAAAAAACAATCAGTGCTGTGGGATGTGGGGAGAAATGAACTGCTGGTGGGAATGTCATCTAGTCCGACCTTTCTGGAAAACAATATGGAGATTCCTCAAAAAATTGGAAATTGAGCTCCCATATGATCCATCCATACCACTCCTAGGGAAATACCCTAGGAGCACAAAAACATAACACAGAAATGCCTTCTGCACACCTATATTCATTGCAGCAGTATTTACAATAGCCAAAATCTGGAAACAACTAAGCTGCCCTTCAACAGATGAATAGCTAAAGTAACTGTGGTACATATACACAATGGAATATTATGCAGCCACCAGGAAAATGAAGTCATGAAATTTTTCTATACATGGATGGACATAGAATCATGCTGGGCCAGGGAAATAGCATGGAGGTAGGGCATTGCCTTGCATGCAGAAGGATGGTGATTTAAATCCCGGCATCCCATATGGTTCCCTGAGCCTACCGGGAACGATTTCTGAGCATAGGGTCAGGAGTAACCCCTGAGCGCTGCTGAGTGTGACCCAAAAACCAAACCAAAACAAAACAAAAGAAATAATTATGCTAAGTGAAATAAGTCAAAGGGAGAGAGATAGACACAAAATAGTATCACTCATCTATGGGTTTTTAAGAAAAATAAAAGGCAGTATGGTAATAATGCCCAGAGACAATAGAAATGAGGAATGGAAGGTCTGGCTTACGATGTAAAGCTCACCACAAAGAGTGGTGAGTGCAGTTAGAGAAAAAACTACACTGACAACTGTCATGACAATGTTAATAAGTGAGAGAAGTAGAATGCTTGTCTCAAATACAGGCAGGGGGTGGGGGTGGAAGGGGCATTGGTGTGAGAATGTTGCACTGGTAAAAGGGGCTGTTCTTTTTTATAACTGAAACCCAACTACAAACATGTTTGTAATCATAGTGTTTAAATAAAGCTATTATTAAAAAATTAATTGTCCACGGAGTGTATAATGTAAGCATGAGGAAATCTTGCAGGAGGACGTTGAAATATATTGACAAAATGTTGACACATAATAGGAGAGTTGGTGTTTCCCTGTGATAAAACAGTTCACTGAAACCTGCACATAGGTGCCTTATGAGTTAAAGAAGAAATGGAAAATTCAATGCGTTTGAAGTTCTCTGGGTGAATAGAAATATTGTAAAAAGCAGTCTTTAATGTCTATTACAACCAGTGCACCCAATGAGGGACCAGCAAAGTATTTAATACAATTGTTGACATATCTGAAAAAGGATATAAATAATAACACAATAATTGTGAGAGACCTCAACACGGCCGTGTCAACACTTGATAGGTCAACCTGATTGAAATCCAACAAAAATATACTAGACCTGAAAAGAGAAATGGAAGAAAGAGGCCTAGTAGATATATATAGGACATTCCATCCTCAGAAACCTGGATACATGAACTTTTCCAACGTACATGGGTCATTCTCTAGGATAGACCACATGCTGGCACATAAAACATACCTCCATAAAATCAAGAGGATAGAAATTTTGCAGGCTACCTTTGCTGACCACAAGGCTCTGAAGTTAGATGTGAACTACAAAGGGACACACAAGAAAAACTTTAACAGCTGGAAATTAAACAGTCTACTACTGAACAACCAGTGGGTCCGAGATGAAACAAAAAAGGAAATAAAAACTTTCCTGGAAACAAATGACAATGAAAACACAAACTATCAGAACCTATGGGATACAGCAAAAGCAGTCCTGAGAGGAAAATTTATAGCTTTTCAAGCACACATCAGGAAGGAAGAAGGAGCATACATGAATAGCTTAATGACACAGTTTATAGAATTAAAAAATGATAAACAAAAGGAACTAAAAATAGGGAGACAGAAAAAAATAACAAAGCTGAGAGAAGAAATCAGTGAAATGGAAACCCAAAAAACAATCAGAAAGATCAACATTAGTAGAAGTTGGATCTTTAAAAAAATAAAAAAGATTGATAGATCATTGGCAGAACTCACAAAGAAAGAGAGGGGAAAAATTGTTAACATGTATTAGAAATGAAAAGGGGGAGATCACTAAAGATACTGCAGAGATTCAAAGGGTATTCAGAGACTAAGAAACTCTATGCCACTAAATATGAGAACCTGGAAAAATGGATAAATTCTTGAACTCATGTAACCTTCCATAGTTGAATAAAGAAAATGCAACATATCTAAACACCCCCATCACTATTGAGGAAATTAAAACTATAATCAAAAATTTGCCCCAAAACAAGAGCCCAGGCCCAGATAGATTCACGAGTGAATTCTTTCAAATATTTCAAGAGGAACTACTACCAATCCTGGCAAGACTCTTTCATGAAATTGAAAAAACAGGAACACTTCCAAATAGCTTTTATGAAGCCAATATCACTTTAATACCAAAAACCAGATAGAGATGCTGCCAAAAAAGAAAAATACAGACCAATATCCATGGATCCAATGCCTCATCAAGAAGATCATTCAGTATGATCAAGTAGGTTTCATCCCAGGAATGCAAGGATGGTTTAACTTCCATAAATCTATCAACATAATACACAACATCAACAACAAGAAAAATAAAAACCACATGATCATACCAATAGATGCAGAGAAAGCATTTGATAAGGTTCAATACCCATTCTTGATGAAAACTCTCAGCAAGATGGGAATGAAAGGAACCTTTTCCAATATAGTTACGGCCATCTACCACAAGCCAGTGGCAAATATTGTCCTCAATGGAAAAAAACTAAAAACTTCCCTCTAAATTCTGGTACAAGACAAGGCTGTCCTCTCTCACCACTCCTATTCAACATAGTATTGGAAGTCCTTGCTATAGCGATTAGGAAAGAAAAAGATATCAAGGGAATCCAGATAGGAAAGGAAGAAGTCAAACTCTCACTGTTTGCAGATGATATGATACTCTACTTAGAACTCTAAAGACTCTACCAAAAAGCTTCTTCAAATAATAGATTCATATAGCAAAGTGGCAGGCTACAAAATTAACACACAAAAATTAATGGCCTTTTTATGCACCAATAATGATAGGGAAGAAATGGACATTAAGAAAACAACCCCATTCACATTAGTGACACACAAACTCAAATATTTTGGAGTCAACCTGACTAAATATGTGAAGGAAGAAAGCTATAAAACACTGCTCCAAGAAATAAGAGAGGACACGTGGAAATGGAAACACGTAACCTGCTCATGGATTGGCAGGATCAACATCATTAAAATGGCAATACTTCCAAAAGCATTGTACAGATTTAATGTGATTCCTCTAAAGGTACCACAGTTTCTTTAGCCATTTATATACTGAAGGGCATCTTGGTTGTTTCCAGAGTCTGGATATTGTAAATAATGCTGCGATGAAAATGGGTGTGAGACTGCTCCAAGAAATAAGAGTGGACACATGGAAATGAAAACACATACCCTGCTCCTTGATTGGCAGGATCAACATCATTAAAATGGCAATACTTCTAAAAGCATTGTACAGATTTAACGCGATTCCTCTAAAGATACCCATAACATTCTTCAAAGAATTGGATCAAACACTTCTGAAATTCATTTAAAACAATAAACAACCTCGAATAGTTAAAGCACTCCTTGGGAAAAGGAATATGGGAGGCATTACTTTCCTCAATTTTAAGCTGTATTACAAAGCAATAGTTATAAAAACAGCATAGCATTGGAATAAAGACAGACCCTTAGATCAGTGGAATAGGCTTGAATACTCAGAGAATGTTCCTCAGACATATAACCACCTAGTTTTTGATAAAGGGGCAAGAAAACCTAAATTGAGCAAGGAAAGCCTATTCAACAAATGGTGTTGGCACAACCGGTTAGCCACTTGCAAAAAAGCGAACTCAGACCCCCAGCTAACACCATGTACAAAGGTAAAATCCAAATGGATTAAAGACCTTGATATCAGATCTGAAACTATAAGATATATAGAACAACATGTAGGTGAAACACTCCAAGACATTGAGACTAAAGGCATCTTTAAGGAGGAGACAGCACTCTCCAAACAAGTGGAAGCAGAGATAAACAGATGGAACTATATTAAGCTGAGAAGCTTCTGCATCTCAAAGGAGATAGTGCCCAGAATACAAAGGCCACCACTGAGTGGGAGAAATTATTCACCCAATACTCATCAGATAAAGGACTAATATCCAAAATTTACAAGAACTATACAAGAAAAAAACATCTAACCCCATCAAAAAGTGGGAAGAAGAAATGAACAGACACTTTGAAAAAGGCACATGTAAAGATGCTCAACATCACTAATCGTCAGGGAGATGCAAATCGAAACTACTATGAGGTACCACTGAGATTGGCACACATCACAAAAAAGGAAAACAAGCAGTGCTGGCGGGGATGTGGAGAGAAAGGAATTCTTTTTCACTGCTTATGGAAAGCAATATGGAGATTCCTTCACAAACTGGAAATTGAGCTTCCATACGATCCAGCTATACCACACCTAGGAATATACCCGAGGAACACAAAAATACAATACAAAAATCCCTTCCTTACACCTATATTCATTATAGCATTATTTACAATAGCCAAACTCTGGAAACAACCAAGATGTCCGTCAACAGATGAGTGGCTAAATAAACTGTGGTACATATATACAATGGAATACTATGCAGCCTTCAGGAGAGTCATGAAATTTTCTTATACATGATGTACATGGAATCTATTATGCTGAGTGAAGTAAGTCAGAGGGAGAGAGAAAGATGCAAAATGGTTTCACTCATCTATGAGTTTTAAGAAAGATGAAAGACATTTTAAACAGTATCTCAGAGACAAGAGAGATGAGGGCTGTTAGGTGCAGCTCATGATATGAAGCTCATCACAGAGTGATGCGTGCAGTGGAAGAGATGTCTACACTGAAAACTATCATAACAATGTGAATGAATGAGGGAAGTAGAAAGGCTGTCTCGAGTACAGATGTGGGGGGATGGGGAGGAGGGAGATCTGGGAAATTGATGGTGAGAATGTTGCACTGGTGAAAGAGGGTGTTCTTTACAGGACTGTAATCATACAACTATAATCATATTTGTAATCACGGTGTTTAAATAAAGATAATTATAAAAAAATATAAAAAATGTTTGAGAAAAAGAAAAAAAATGGGTGTGAGAAAGAGATTTTTGGATTGCATTTTTGTGTGTGTTCCTAGGGTATATCCCTAGGAGTGATATAGCTGGATCATATGGGAACTCAATTTCCAGGTCAGGTTTGTTTTGTTTTTCACAAGGGCTGGACTAGATGGCATTCCCACCAGCAATCATCTCTCATCAAGATGAAAATGGAAGAAACTTTTCTCAATAGAGTCAAGGCCATCTACCACAAGCCAATGGCAAATATTATTCTTAATGGCAATAAACTAAAGCATTTGCTTTAAAATATGGCTTTCCTCTCTCATCACTCCTATTCAACATAGTTCTGGAAGTTCTTGCCATACCAGTTAAGGAAGAAAAAGATATCAAGGGCATCCAGATAGAAAAGGAAGAAGTCAAGCTCTCACTGTTTGAAGATGAGATGATAATACATCTAGAAAACCCTAAAGACCCTATCAAAAACTTCTAGAAACAATAGATTCATGTAGCAAAGTGGCAAGCTACAAAATTATCATGCAGAAATCAATGGCCTTCTTATACACCAATAATGATATAGAAGAACTGGGTATTAAACAAACAATCTCATTCATATTAGTGTCATGCAAACTCAAATATCTTGGAGTCAACTTAACTAAAAATGTGAAGGACCTATACAAAGAAAACTACAAAACCTTGCTTCAAGAAATAAAAGAGGACACAAGGAAATGGAGACACATACTCTGCTCATGCATTGGCAGGATTAATATAATTAAAATGGCAATACTCCCCAAAGCATTGTACAGATTTAATGCAATACCTCTAAGGATACCCATGAAAGAAATGGATCAAACACTTCTGAAATTTATTTGAAACAATAAATACCCATGAATAGCTAAAGCAACCCTTGGGAAAAGAAGTATGGGAGGCATCACTTTTCCAAACTTTAAGTTGTATTACAAAGCTATAGTCATTAAAACAGCATGCTATTGGAATAAAGATAGACCCTCTCAGATCAGTGAATTAGGCTTGAGTGTTCAGAAAATGTTTCCAGACATACAATAAGTTAATCTTTGATAAAGGGGCAAGAAATGCAAAATGGAGCAAGGAAAGCCTCTTCAACAAGTGGTGCTGGGCAACTGGTCAGCCACTTGCAAAAAAGCAAACTCAGACCTCCATTTAACACCATGCATAAAGGTCAAATCCAAATGGATTAAAGACCTGGATATCAGACCTGAAACCATAAGGTATATTGAACAACACGTAGGTACAACACTCCATGACATTGAGACTTCAAGGCAGAAATAGCACTCTCCATACAAGTGGAAACAGATAAAGAGATGGGACTATATTAAGCTGAGAAGTGTCTGCACCTCAAAGGAAATAGTGCCTTGGATACAAAAGCCACCCACAGAATGGGAGAAACTATTCACCCAATATCCATCAGACAAAAAGCTAATATTTAAGATATACAAATTACTGACAAAACTTATCAAGAATAAAACATCTAACCCCGTTAAAAAATGGGGAGAAGAAATGAACAGACTCTTCCTCAAAGAAGAAATACAAATAGCCAAAAGGCACATGAAAAAAAGTTTCACATCACTAATTATTATGGAGATGCAAATAAAAAACAACAATAAGGTACAATCTCATGCCACAGAGACTGGCACACATCAGAACAAGAACAATTAATGCTGGTGGGGATGTGGGGAGAAAGGAACTCCCAAATTAATTTCTACTGATCTGGAATGATTTTGATATTTTTATTCCTGATCTTGATTTTTTTATAGTGTATGGCTAAAAGGCTAAAATATGTATTCCGATTATTTTAGTTTCCTTTGTTGGATATTTTGGAGCTATAAAAGCATCATATTCCTTTTACTTCATATGGTTGAAGTGAAAATTCTTTACTTCAAATGTGTATCTTACATATTTTTCTATTCAGATACTACTATTGCCTTAGCAGAAATGTATAATATGAAGCTGATTGTCTAACTCATTGATTAGAAATCTATGTATTAATAATCTTCATTATGTTGTCTTCATTTATTCACAATAGGCCATCAACAATTCCAAAGAACATTGCAATCAAAATAATTTTTAATCATGATTGTTATGGATACTGCCAAGTATCCTATATTGTCCAATGGTGTATTATTAAAAGATAGAATATTTATCAACCTTAACCCTATTAAAATCCTAGGGAAAATATGAATTTTTATTTCAATTTGACTTTCATAATTTTGAATATCAGACAAAATATCCTAATAAATCATTTTGAATTGAACTTCTGGCAAACGAAAATATCGGTTAATATAAATATTTTTAAGATAAAATTGTATAAAGTTTTGTGATATTGGACAATATTTAAAATCATTGGTTGGTCCTCTGATGTTGAAAATCATGAATGGAAGTATTTTTCCAGTTGATCTATACTGAGTACCTATTAAGAGCAGACATTGTTTATCCTTCAACAAGAAGGGAAGAGGCATGGACACTTTCACACTCTCACTTAATAATGTTGTGTGTGCATGTGTGTATGTGTGTAGTTGTGGACACAGAGATGAAATGCTGTTGCAAATGATACTTGTTAATGTGGGAAATAGAAAACATATGTTTTAAAGTTCAAAATAGGCAGAGTCAGATTAAAATCTAATATATATTTCCTCCAAAATGTCATTTTAAAATATACTGGAGAGACAGATTATGCTAAAAGTTTATAATTATCTCTTGGGTTATTATATTAAAATATTTATTTAGTTGTGGTTTTCTGTACATTATTGATTTCCTGTTTGAAACCTGGCACTTGACTGAAATAAGAGAAAATGATAAATGTAATTAGGAAACAATTTGGTACCAGAAATGGCACAAGTATAAATAGGCTTAATATGTTTATTATTTTTTGGTTTACAATACTATTAATAATTGTTTCTCATGGACATAATTAATACCACACCAATCAGCAGTATAACCATATCCCTCTTTAAGTTTAATATTTTAGAAAGCTGTGACCCAATCATTGATTTATCTTACAGTGATTAAAATGTACTGTTTTAGACTTTGGACTAAGAACTGTGACTCAAGGAGGCTTTGGGTTTGAAGCAGTGTTTGGGCCATTTAGGGAGAAAGTAGGTGATTTGTATCAATATTCCAGATACCAGTTTCTTGTACCAAAAAAACTTGAAAATCATTATTCATGACTTAATAATTAATGACTTAATCCCATTCTTATTGCTATTAAAGAAGCATCTGAGAAGCAGCACAACAGCAAGAAACCCAATTTGAAAGTTGAAAACTGTGAGTTTTGTCAGGAATATGGTTTGAGCAGTAGGCATGTTTTTCATCTATTGAGGCCCCAGGTTTGATCCCTGGCACTGTGTGTATGGACTCTCAGCACTGCAGACTGTAGCCCCTAAGGCTAATAGCAACAATAAGCAAATGATTGCTTAATTAAGATGTCAATTCAACAAATTTTCTTGCGGTGACACACATCTAGCATTGCTCAGGGGTTACTCCTGACTCAACAACACTCAGGAATCACTCCTAGTGGTGCTTAGAGAACCATATGAAATGCTGGAGTTTTCTCTCAGATCATTCACATGTAAGGCAAGTGCCCTATCTGTTGTCTCCTCTCTTCAAACTCATAGACTGATAATTTTTTAGTCTAATTCAAAAGTAAAAGACCTGATGAGAAAAAAAAGACTTGAAACTGTTAGCAGTGTTACTGTCTCAAAGAGTTGTAGATAATAATGGAACATGACAATCTAGAAATATTGAATATTTTAGTATGACTGTCATTGAAAATGCCAGTCCTTTGGATATTGACCATAATAGGAAATACACCAAGGGCCCCTAGTTGACTGAAAGCTAAAGACTGGCCTACATTGTTGGCCTGTCCTAATCAAGCAGAGCTGAGGCTGGAACACTTCAGTTGCTGAGTTTTGTGTGGTTGGACTCCAAGGCCACTTTCTCCTTAGAGTCTATATGAACTAGGGAGGACATGAACAAAGACATACCCACTTTATTCCTTTTGTACAGTGACAAAATACTGATGTCAAATTTCTACAGCTTTCAAAACACAATTGATTTTCATAGAATAAGCTTCTACTATTTTGAAAATTGGCTTATTTTCTATTATTGAAATCTAGTTTGTTAGCTATTGGGTAGAATTTTGTTTTAAATGAAAATATAATTAAAATCTTTCTTGTAGACCTAAAAAGTGCAAAGTTCACTGCTTCTGATAGATTTTTATTTGTCTTGTATGGCAAAGGTTTTTAAAAGAACATAATTAAATCATAAAATCAAGCACTTCCTTTGAGAAGACCTCATGAGAAGATTATCTTGTTCACCTGAGATACAAGATTGCCTAAAGTGAAGGCCTTCACTTCGATGATTTTGATGTTCAGTAATTTATTAAAATGATTTTCACTTATCTCTTTACTTTTTTTTAACTAAATTTCAATGTAATTTGTCTAAGCCTTTCATATGTCATTGAAGCATAGTTTTTGTTTTGTTTTGTTTGGGGGGGTCACACCAAGAGGTGCTTAGAGGGTTCTCCTGGCTCTGTGCTCAGAAATCACCTGGCAGGCCTTGGGTGGACTATATAGGATTCACAGGATCAATCCTGGGTCAGTTGCATACATGGCAAATGCTTTACCTCATTTCATTTTACTGAAGTGACTGTGAGGGAAGAGAAAGAGAATTTATCAACATTGTAGGTGCTATTGGTCTATAAATTTTATCATTTGCAGCAAAATGGAAGTTGCATTCCAAAAAGAATGTGTTAGCAAGAACTTCATAAGGCATGTGTATCATTTTCTGAAGAAGTTATTTGGCTGCTGAGAGAAATAAAAAGTCCTGCAAAATATACCATAGTCCAGTGTGTTCTCAAAAGAACATAGAAAGAATAAGTGGGCACATGTCACAGTTGATGGGGAAATCCTTGTGGTAAGAGCCATGTGAGAACTTAAATTACTCTGGGTAATTTAGTGTAGAGAGGATAGAACAGAGCCCCAAACAATGGGCCCCATGAGTTGTGGCTCTGGTTTTCTCCAGTTTACTCATTCAGTCACTTTTTCACATTGCTCCCAACATCCTGTCTCCTTCGTTCAGAATCAAAGGAGCTAACCTACCTGATTAGACAATGTCTTAGTGATATGAAGGAAGGCAGCAAACTTGCAAGCAAATTTCAGTCTGATAGAATGAAATAATAGTCTGGATATAGTGGGTATCTTTGATGATACTGTCTAGGCATGTGTGAAGGGGGATATGTGTATACATATTGTAAAGTTAAAATAAGAACATGTATGTATGTCTATTTTATGAAGACAGAAATAATTATATATTCAAATATATCTGAAAAAGAAAATCATAAAGCCAGATAAAGACTAGTACGGTCTTTCCCTATTTAAAAGTAAGCAGAATAATTGCCATTTGTTTGGGTTTCTAGGAAGCTTTCCCTGAAAAATCAAGTTATATTTCTAATTTTTCAGGTTCTAAAAATCCATAGCTTAAGGATTTAGTACTGAGACTCATGACTCTGTTTATTGTCCTGCGTTTTTGCACTTGCTCAAGAAGTTGCTCATTATAAAAACTTCTGATTTTGTACATTTTGTTAATTCTAATGGAACTCTAAACTCTAAATACTAAGCTCCCACATAGTCAGGTTCAGATGCCTTTTCCTGTTCAAAGCCTTGCAAAACTCTCTGCATGAATTGACAACTCTGAGTCAGACTACAACAGTAACTGGCATTCACAGCAGTGCGAGACCCTCGATTTGTGTCTCTCTCACTATTAGAACATGAGGTAATAAGTAGCCAGTATCCACTTCGGCTTTATGTGTCTTAATAATTCTAGCATCTGGCACTTCAGTCTTATATATTGTTCATTGGATGCTTACATGATTAAATGAGTTTATCAGAAAAGGGCCAAACTCCAAGCATGAAGCTTCAAGAAAACCTGTTGCTGTGTTTCCTGAGTTGCATTTCACTTCTTTCAACACTGAGTTTTGGGCAAAGGCCTTTTCTGAAGAGCCTTTCTTGTTTGTTTTTGGGCCACATCCAGTGACACACAGGGATTACTCCTGGCTATGTGCTCAGAAATCGCTCCTGGCTTGGAGAACCATGTGGGATGCTGGGGATCGAAATGAGGCCCATTCTGGGTCAGGCCATATACAAGGAAAATGCTACCCCCCCCGCGCTATCGCTCCGGCCCTGTGCCTTTTTTTTTTTTTTTTTTACATTGCAAATCTTTTGTTACCATTTGTCTTTTGTGGTAATGCCTAAAATCTCCATCAAGTTGTTTGTTCAATTAATCCTCAATTAATTTCTTCTTTGGTGGCCAGACTAGATGGCTGAAAAGTCTGGAGTAACACCTAAGAGGAAAACAACCTCGCTTCAGATAGGAAGGCGCCTGTGTGGGAGTGGAAATTCACCACAGTTCTTCAAATTAATGACTAGCAGCCTGACAGGCCCAACTCTACCTGTGACAGGTGGACTGCTGAGGTAAAAATTTTAGGGTTGATCTAAACATAGGCCTACAGAAACAGAAGAATGAATCTGACTTAAAAGGATTTCTATAGCAAGAGAGAATAAAAGCTCTTCTCTCTGTCACTCCAACACCTAATGCACAGTGCAGAGCAAATATTCTGCTCCATGTACACACTGGATCTGCCCTTTACTCTCAGGAGAGCCCAGTGGGGACATCTTAGCCCAAGGAGAAAGGGGGCCTGGAGACATCCACTTTGCTTCCTTAGCTGCTCTTCTTTACAAAACGCCTTGCTTAGGTCTCTACACAATTCCTCTTACCTGAATGTTTCAATTTGAGGGGCTTAATCATGCTTAGGACTTGGGTAAGGGTTGAGCCACACTGGGCTTACTCCTAACTTCTCAAGTGTCGGGTGCTTAGGAATTATTCCTAGCAGTGCTGGGGTGGGAGTGGGGGATAACCGTATGTGGTGCAAAGAATTCACTTCATGACTGAAACCCAACTATAATTATATTTGTAATTAAGGTGTTTAAATAAAGGTATTAATAAAAATAATAAAGAAGTTGGGTCTCCTACTAAGCATTACTTAAAATTAAATAAAACACATATTATTTAAATTAAAAAAAAAAATCTAGATGACAGAACTTAATGAATAAACATGCCATCAGAGTTGGTTAATTCAGAAAAAAAAAAGAATTCACTTCATACAAACCTTCTCCCCTGTGCTATCTCTCAGGCCTTAAACACATTTTAATGTTTTATATTTAACTTACTACATTGACTTCCTTAGTCCTCAAAGATTTCTGTCAGTGAATTGGACACCCAGAAATCTGGAACATTCTCTTCAGATATTGGGATCACAGCCAAGTGCACTATGCTAGACAGTTTCCTGAGGAGCTGGATGAGTTTGGAATAAAGATTTATTGTATTTTATTTTATTCCAAACTCAAGTGCTAAGGGGCAGACACTAGATAGACTCAGCTGTCAGGGTGACTGAACATAAAATGACAAATCTCCTCTACATTTTCAAAAGTTACTCAGCATTGCTACCTTCTTCCCCACCTAGAATTCTGTAGACTAGCCAGATGCTTTTGTATGGTTGATTCTGAGAAACTGAAATTTAAAAACCTGCAAGATCTTAGGAAAACATGAACAGATAAATTGGCCTTATGTAAGGAGAGAAGGGGTAACCTTGATACACAAAGAGATGACAGAGATGATAGTGCATTGTCATTCCTGCTGCCTTCCCCTGTCTGCAAGGAGCACTGCCTACAGCCAGGGAATAGGCTATGTCACACCAACCTGGCATCTGCTTCATGGGCAGAAAATTGCAGAATGGCACTGTGAGGATATAATACACATGACTCAAAAAGGAATTTAAAAGGAAATGCTAGTTTTCATACTGGCTATGGATGGGTGTTAGGATATAGTTCCTTTCTTCCAAAAGAAGGTTATTTTCAATTTTCCTGCACATGAGCATGTTAAATTTCTATAAGTAATCTTTTCCTTGGAAAGGCACCAAAGAAGATTTGACTTTAGGTTTTGTTTTGAATCACCAAGGAAATTGGTTCTATTATAAAGCAGTAAAATCTTGGAAAAGATAAGACTTGGGGAAAATATTAAAAATACAAGTAGGAGACGGAGTGGTGGCACAAGCAGTAAGGCATCTGCCTTGCCAGCGCTAGCTTCGGATGGATCACGGTTCGATTCCCCCCACCCCTGGCATCCCATATGGTCCCCCAAGCCAGGAGTGATTTCTGAGCGCATAGCCAGGAGTAACCTTGAACGTCACCAGGTGTAGCCCAAAATAACCCCCCCAAAAATGTACCTAAGTATCTTTATGATTTTACTTAACAGAAATTTATGTTGATTAAAGAAAGAAGTCTTTAATACCACACTTTATGAAAGCAAAAATGAATATGAGAAGGTCCCACTCCTCTGACCACTTCCTGTCCCATGAGGACTGCAGAAGGCAAGACACTGCCCCACTTAATAGCCTGTCGTGAGGCCCTAATGACTCAGGAACTGTGAGAGATGTAGGTTTGGGGTACCAATATGGGCTTCTCAGGAGATGCTGTCTGTGAGTTGATGAGTAAATTATGTCGGCTAAGTCAAAGACTTGTCCCAGAAGAGTGGTTACCATAACAAAAATGAACCATGTATCTCCTATTTTTTTGAAGAAAAAAAGAGAGCTGTTATCAAACAAGAATTCCCACTTTTGCTTTGCATTTGTCTGCCCTTACCACCATGAAAAAGTTGCATAAAAATAGAACAAAAATGCGCTTAAAAGTGAATTTTCTAGGAGAGATACTACAGGTGGTCAAGCCCTAACCTTACATGCAGTCCACATGGATCTATTCCCAGGACCACATATAATCCCCTGAGCACTGCCAGAGATTAAATACTTCTGAGCACCAAGCTTTGACTAGCCCCTGAGTATCAGTGAATATGGCCCCTACAATAAATTCTCAGAGAAGTTTGATTTTTAAAAGATATTTTAAGAAGTCATCCCGATATTCTAAATGAATGTGTGTAGTCATAGAGAAATCACATTTCAGAGTGTTTTTTGCAAGGTGCACATTTGTAAGGCGTACAGTGCTGACTATAGGTGAGTGGCAGTTTGGAAAGGTTGGAGGGAGGGGAAGAGAGGGGGACCTTGAGTTGTGACCCAAAAAAGAATCATCCCAGTTCTCTCCAAAGGTAGAAGGGTAGATTCTAAACACGTTGAGATCCACAGAGTCGGTCCTTCCTGGCATTCTTGAACATATCACTTTAACTAGGAATGAAATTGAGAGCTCTGGGAAAACAATGAGCTTGTCTATGGGATTTTTTTTTATAAATTATCTTTATTTAAACACCGTGATTACAAATATAATTGTAGTTGTATGATTACAGTCATGTAAAGAACACCCCCTTCACCAGTGCAGGATTCCCACCACCAATTTCCCAGATCTACTTACTCCCCACCCCACCCATACCTGTACTTGAGACAGACTTTCTTTTTCCCTCATTCATTCACGTTGTTATGATAGTTTTCAGTGTAGTTATTTCTCTAACTGCACTTATCACTCTATGTGGTAAGCTTCATGTCATGAGCTGCACCCACATGGGAAGATGGGGGGAAATAAGGGTTGGGACTGAGGCAGTAAAATATTAGAAATGAGATTTGTAGGGTGGTATCAAGGTCACAATACAAGATGGATGTTATGGATATATAAAATATATGCATACAATACTATCAATAGGAAAACAAGGAGAAAAAATTTCCAGTGACTGTCCCAACATAAACCAGTGCTAGAATGGCCCACCCTCCTCCCAAAGCGCATTCACATTAGTGTAAGGAGAGGTAGGGGGGAAGCCTGAGAACCACTAAGAGTCCACCTGAACCCACTTCTGGCCATCTGAGCTGGCCCCAGGGAAGGCCTGGAGTCAGGGGAAAAAGACAAGGATGGCTGAGGGCCTGCCAAGCCTCCCAGCACTCCCCAGGCCAGGGAGAAGGGCTCCGGTATGGGGCCTCCCCAAACCCCATACCTGGCAAGAGCTGGTCTCCACAATTAAGGAGGAAACTGGAAGCCAGATGTCTGTCTATGGGATTTAAGTCTGAGAGCAGTGACAAACATCCCCACTCAATTAGCTTTTCCTTCTCTGTGGTCTAAGCATCTAAGAAGTCAGGAGCTAAGGAGGTGTGTGTAACCAGGTGAGTGAGGGTTTTCGTGAACCCCTCCAGGTAGGTGAGGGATCAGCAGGCCTCTGAAGATGTGGGATTCATGGAGGAATACTATTTTGTTGCTGCATTCCACTTGCCACTGGAACTTTTCAGGGTGAATCTCAAGCTTTGACCTAGTGTTAGTCATGTTTCCAAGTCTAATGAGGTGTGGTTCCTTCAACCCCTGACCCCTGAGCCAGAAATCATCAGTCTGGAATTAGGGAGTTTATGGACTGATGGATGGAATTCCAAATGTTTTCATGGATAGAGCAAGGCATGAAAATGAGGACTGTGAGATTTGGCAGCAGGGATTAATGTCAAAATTTGGCTTTCAAAAATCAGTTATATAAAACTGCACTTGGTGTGTTCTTAAAAGTTCATCTCAAAGCAATGTAAAACAAAATAAGAAACATTTGTTAACCACACGCACCGTCAAGGGGAAAAATGAATTCAAGGTAAGATTGAATTCATATAGAGCAAAAGAAGGAAGTCTGGAAGAATTCCACAAGAGGGGACCCTTGAGGTTACACAGATTGTTTCCAAAGTAAAGGAGAGCGGGAGCTATAGCAGAGGGGAGGATGTTTGCCTTGTACTCGGCTAACCTGGGTTTGTCCCTCGAGCATTGCCAGGAGTAATTTCTGAGCACAGGGCCAGGAATAACCCCAGATCGCCACCAAGTGTGACCCATAAACAAAGTAAGGATATGGCTACAGGAATCATTTATTTCTTATTATTTTATTGAACAGAAGACACGGTTATTTTCTAACTATCCTTTCCACCTACCCTACTGGTCCCAGCAAAAGGTTCAGGTAGGTGGATTTGACCTCCCCAGCTTCAAGGGGAGACTCAGCTCATCAAAGACCAATCAGGAAAACCCCATCATCTTTGCATGATAATTGGCTTAATTAATCCAGGTCCCATTTTATCTCCGTGTGGCACTCCCTGGTTTTAGGGATTGGTTCATGGGTGGCCAATTGATGTAAATCTCAGTGTTTTCTTTCTCCCAGCAGTTAATGGGAAGCAGCCTGCCTCTCCTGCTGAATGAGGCATCAGGCTGCACTAATTGCTGCTGGCTGGCATCCAGCTGCTGGGCGGAGAGTCAGCCTGGGAGAGGGAGAGCCAGCAGGCAAGAGTAACTGCAAGGAAACTCCGGCTCAGACCACACTCACCACTCTGCCCAGAGGCTGCAACTGTGCTTTCACACTAACTTTAACACTAGTGCTTGAACACTAAACTGGAAAAAAAAAATCACTTTTATCTGGAAGCATTCTAACAGATGGAGAGAAAACTCTAGGATGCTTATAAATAGAGGGAGATTGGACCAAAGGAAGGATGTCTGGAAGAATTCCACAAGAGGGGACCCTTGGGTCACACAGATTGTTTGGAAACATCTGCCCTTGGGATTAAGACGGGATAGTTGTTACTCTTCACTGCTGCAACTGTTACTAGAGAGTTGTGAGAAGGCAAATTTTCACTCACTAGAAGGCACAGAATTACACTTTCAAAGAATATGTCTAATTTGTAGAGGATTCCAGTGTAGAAAGAGCTGTGTGCCAATTACTGGAAGTGCTGAGGCAAAGAATAATGAACCATCTGTACCTACTTTTCGGCCCAGCGTTGGGGGGCTTTGTCTTTCTTCGCTGTAGAAATGGAGATCAACTTGATTCAGGCCTCGATTTTCTTGTCTGGTCTGGTCTTGCTCTGGGTCAGTCAGCCCAATTTGAAGAGCGACTAGTTAGAACATAATGCTTTCTGTAACTATTTCTATAACAATCTTTTAATGTTTTGCCACTAAGAGAAAATTACTAGAAGTGAGGCAACCAGCTTCCTTCCAAGTTAATGGTAATGTAGCATCAGCTTTCTGTAAATTGCATTTCTTCTCAAAGTTAGAATGAGGGGTTGCTGGTAAATTATCACTTCAATCTAATTTGTCTTTTGTTTTCTTCTTTGGACCACACCCAGCTTTGTTTATTCCTGGTTCTGTGCTCAGGGATCATTCCTGGCAGTGCATAGGGACCATCTGTATGTGGAACTAGCCCGACCTTAAGTAAACCAAGTGACTTGGCCCTAAATTTCTCATGTGCATATTTCAGAAATGGAAATTTTCACCGAGCAAAATTCAAGCTTAACAAAATTTTAAATATTCTATCCCCAAACTTGTGTTCAGTAAGATAAAAGGGACAACTTTGCCTCTGACTTTGCCTGAATGTCAGGAGTATGCAGAGTTTCCCAGGCAGAGCGTTTTGTGTGGTCAGGGTCACATAACAACTCTCCAACTGAATCTGTGATGGTCTAAGATTCTCAAGAGAGAAAGAAAATACAAACATAACTTTAATTGCTTATTCGATTCTGTAAAGTTTTTTAATTCCATTTTTGTGAGATATAGTTACAAAGTTGTTCATGATTGAGTTTCAGCCATACAATGTTCTCACACTCATCCCTTCACCAGTGCACATTTCACACCACAAATGTCCTAGTTTCCCTCCTGCCCCCCACCAGCCTGTCTCTATGGCAAATATTTTTTTCTCTCTCCTCCCTCAGTAACTTATATATTTTACTATTAAGCCCTTATCAGATGAGTGTTGGGTAATTAATTCTCCCATTCCATGGGCAGTCTTTGTATGCTGGTCATTATTTCCTTTGAGGTGCAGAAAATTATTACTGTAATGTGGTCCCATTTGCTTATCTTTGCTTCTACTTGCTTGGTCAATGGTATTTCATCCTTGAAGATGCCTTTAGTTTCTGTCATAAATAGTTCCCCTATGATTTTTATCTATGTACCTTATGAATTCACACCTGATATCCTGGTCTTTAATCCATTTTGATTTGACTTTTAAAGTTCATTTTTTTTCGACATGTGATTGACTAGTTTTCCCAAAACCACTTGTTAAAGAGGCTTTGTGTGCTCTGCTTCATATTTTTGCTCCTTTATCAAAGATACACTGATCTTATGCCTGAAGGTCTGCTTCAGTATATTCCACTTTATTCAATGATCTGAGGGTCTGTATTCTAGCACCATGCGGTTTTAATTATTACCACTTTGAAGTTGGGGAAAGTGATGCCGCCCATATTCTTATATCTAAGAATTGCTTTAGCGACTCATGTGGGGAAATTTATTCTGCTATGTGAATTTCAGGAGTATTTGATATATTTCTTTGAAAAATGTCATAGGTATCTTTATAGGGACTATATTGAATTCTGTGCAATGCTTTGGGAAAGTGTTACCATTTAAACAATATTACTTTATGAGCAGGATATATGTTTTCATTTACTGATGTCTTCTTTTATTTCTTGAAGTGTTTTGTAGCTTTCTTTAAATAATCTTTCACCTCTTTAGTTATTTTGATAAAGTACTTGACATTTTGAGGCACTGATGTAAATAATTTTTAAAAATCTTTTTTCTTTCATTATTCGTAAAGAAATTTTGTGTATTAACTTTAAAATCTATTAATTAAAATTTAAAATCTATTATTTCTAGAAGCTTTTATAGTCTTTAATATGTTATATAGTGTCATATCAGCAAGTAGTGAAAGCTTGATTCTTCTCTTCCTATATGGATGCCCTTGATAAATGTTTTTCTTGCATAATTACTATGGCAAGTACTTCCAGTAGCATATTAAATACAAATGGTTAAAGTGGGCTCCCTTGTCTTGTGCCTGATCTTAGAAGAAAGAATTTTCATTTTTTCCTCATTGAATATAATGTTTGCTTTGACTATCTTTTTTTTTTACTTTTGGCAACTCCCATTTGTTCTTTTATTCTTTTTCCTCGACAGTTTGCAGCTTTTTTTTTAAGTTTTTTTTATTAATTTTTTTATTTTTAATTATGAGAACAAGGATGCAAAGAAAGAGGACAAGGTAAAGTTACAGTGGAAGGACAATCACCCATAACATAATTCTCAGAAGTCCTCTTGCTGATATCTTAACTTTGAAATTTCATCCAAAGAACATTAAGATAAATAAAACAGAATCCATGTACAATTACTTTGTCCCTCAAGTCCCCAGATTGTAACACATTATAATATTTCTTAACAGCACACAAGGCAATCTAAAGCCATAAAACTTACATAACCCCTTAAACATTACAGGCATAGTATTTTTTTACATTTCCATATACATGCATATTAGCTTAAGTTAACCTCAAATTTTAAGTGGGTTCTTTTTAAGGATTAGAGTCAAAAGAGCACAGTAAAAATGGTGTTAGAGAGGCAATTGTTGTTTGCATAGGCCCACCAAAATATGAGGGACATGGAAAGAAATAACCTTGGCCTAAATACAAAAAGACCTGACCCCTGAAGGTTCCTGGCACAAGACCAACTCTAGGCTCCAGGCAAGCTAGATCGTCCAATCCAAGATATTGTATTTAGTGCCAACACACTTTTATTTTTCACACAGTCTCTGTTGTTGGTATCATGCTTGTGTATTAAAGATCCTGGAATCTGTATATCCTACATTCAAGTCAGGATGTGGAGCGTCCTCTGGTTTCACCTCACAATCAAAGGGCAATGCAGGGAGCCCTGTCCTGTAAGCAGGTCGTTGTTGTTGTTGTTAAGTCTTCTCAGTGTTAATGGAAGTCTCTTTTGAGCAGGTCAATGTCTGAGCAGTGTAGAGTCTTCCTTGGTAGAGGATTGCTTCCAGGTGATGCTATAGACTAGCCTGGATGTTTCGTGGATGGCTTCCCTGGTTCAGGGAAATGCCCTTTCTTCTGAGGTCTGTGCCAGGTCGTTATGTCAGTGTTCAGGGTGTAAGGTCACTTTGCACTATAAGATTTGTCTGTTCCAATCTCTATTAGATAGGATCTTATTTGTATGTATAGTATTTTCCCATTTTAATGTGCCTATGCAAAAAAGGAGCAATGCCACGTGGTGTTATTGGCACATATGGGGGTGATAAGAACAATTCCAATGATTCTCATGATATGGTTCAATCATAAGCATTAATCTGGGGGACTCTTTCTCTAAAATTCCTTGTTAAACAGCTCAAAAAGAGAAGATAAAAAGTGGTTAAAATCGTCACTGTATAAGACAACATTTAGTAAGAATTATAGCTGTCAGAGGAAAAAAAAACAAAATATTCTAAAGAAATACGTGTCCATTTTATGTATCTTGAAACAGTTTGGGGTTGTTACACACAATACACGGCTTTGGTCTGTGATTAGGATTGTACACTACTGAAGTTAAAAAGAGTAATGTAGATTAGAGATGTTTGGGGGGGGGTTAGAGAGTAAAGGAATAAAAAAGAGCTTTGTAGGAATGTGGGAAAGGGCAGAATACAAAATGAACATTCTGGATACATAAAACATAAAATAAGAATAAGGAATACTCTTAATACATGAAGTACGCGCCCCCGCGCGGTTCTGTAGTTTTTGGATGCATAGGAAGGAATTTCTCCCCCCTCCCCCCAGGGCCCGATTAACCAGGCGTGGCCTTGAAGACCCACCAGGTGTGGGGGGATCTTGGTCCCCTGGACTAGGCGGTCAGCCCAGGGGGCCTATGGCTAGCTGTCCTGCCCAGAGCCCCTAACATACCAGTCAAAGACCCAGAAATCCTAGCATGCAGAGTGTTCTGAGCCCAGCTGTGCCTCTGTAGTTTTTGGATGCATAGGAAGGAATTTCTCCCCCCTCCCCCCAGGGCCCTATTAACCAGGCGTGGCCTTGAAGACCCACCAGGTGTTGGGGGATCTTGGTCCCCTGGACTAGGTGGTCAGCCCAGGGGGCCTATGGCTAGCTGTCCTGCCCAGAGCCCCCAACATACCAGTCAAAGACCCAGAAATCCTGGCATGCAAAGTGTTCTCGCTTTGACTATCTTGAGGAAAGTTCCTTCAATTCTTATTTTGTTGAGGGTTTTTATTATGAATATGTGCTAAACCTCATCAAATGCTTCTCTGCCTCTATTGACATGATCATATGATTTTTATTTTTCTTTTATTGATATGGTATATTATGTCGATTTACTTGTACATGGTAAACCATCCTTTTATGCCTGAAATGAATCCCACTCAGTCATGGTATATGATTTTTTTGATGACTTGTTAAATTCTATTTGCTAGTATTTTGTTCAGGATTTGCATTTATATTCATCAGGGATATTGGCCTATAATTCTCTTTCTCACTTCTCTCTTTTAGTAATACCTCTATAGCTTTTAATATCAAGATGATATTTGCATCATGAAACTGTTTCTATTTCTTCAATTTCCTAGAAGACCCTGAAAAGTATTAGCTGTAGATCCTCTTTAAAGTTTGAAATTCACGAGTGAATCCATTTGGACCTGGGCTTTTGCTTTAGGGAAGACTTTACCATTTCAATTTCCTAATAGTGATTAGTTTATTTAGGTATTTAAAATTATCTTGGCTTATTCTTTCTTAGAGAACACAAACTCTTATGGCCCCTGGTTAGCAATAAGAGGTGTCTGTCCCTTTAAGAACTAAGAAATCCAGTTAGGAGGGGCCCCTTGTAACTGTCCTTTAGTCTTTTAGTGGCATTTGCCTGCTGGAAATATATAAGCCCCACGCTTCAGTGGAGGGTGAGGTTGCCTCTGGTGAACTGCTCTGTTGGATGGGTGCTACCAAACTCCTGAAAAACTGTGTGCTGCATTTTCCTACTTCTGTTGCCTTTCTACCTCTCCTGATCTTCCATTTTCTCTGGTCCTCTGCTGGGCTGACTCCTTGATTGGTCCCAAGTATGGCCCTTGCTCTCCCTCTCTCAGCCTAGTGGGTTTACTGTAAGTCATATGGTTTTCCTGCCTTGCTTATCTCCCTATTATACCCTGTTCCTGAAATCTTTTCTTCTTGGAGTCGTGTTGGGCCCTGACAATACTTGGGGGGTTATAGAAGTCCAAGAATTTATCCATTTTCCTAGGTTCTTTTATTTTATGGCAGAAAGGTTCTCCAAGTAATCTCTGACAATCCTTTGAATTTCTGTGGTGTCTATTGTGACATAAACTTTTCACTTATGATTTGATTTATTATGGTTCTCTCTTTCTTTGTGAGTCTTGCTAGTGGTTTATTGATTTTGTTTATTTTTTTCAATGAAGGGCTCTTGTTTTCTTTAATATCTTTATTTAAACACCTTGATTACAAATATGCTCATCGTTGGATTTCAGTCATATAAAGAACACCTCCTTTCACCAATGCAACATTCCCACCACCAATGTCCCAAATCTCCCTCCTCCACCCCCACCCCCACCTGTACTCTAGATAGGCTTTCTACTTCCCTCATTCATTCACATTGTTATGATAGTTCTCAATGTAGTTATTTCTCTAACTGCACTCATCACTCTTTGTGGTGAGCTTCATGTTGTGAGCCGGACCTTCCAGCCCTCCTCTCTTTTGTCTCTGAGAATTATTGTAAAAATATCTTTTATTTTTCTTAAAGCCCATAGATGAGTGAGACTACTCTGCATCTATCTCTCTCCCTCTGACTTATTCACTCAGTATAATAGATTCCATGTACATCCATGTATTGAAAAATGTCATGACTTCATCTCTCCTGACAGCTGCATAATATTTCATTGTGTATATGTACCACAGTTAGCCATTCATATGTTGAAGGGCATCTTGGTTGTTTCCAGAGTCTGGCTATTGTAAATAGAGCTGCAATGAATATAGGTGTGAGGAAGGAATTTTTGTATTGTACTTTTTGTGTTTATAGGGTATATCCCTAGGATCGTTTGGGAGCTCAATTTCCAGTTTTTGGAGAAATCTCCATATCACTTTCCCTAAAGGTTGGACTAGATGGCATTCCCACCAGCAGTGAATAAGAATTTCTTTCTCTTCACATCCCACCAGCACTGCTTGTTCTCATTCTTTGTGATGTGTGCCAATCTCTATGGTATGAGATGGTACCTCATAGTTGTTTTGATTTTCATCTCCCTAATGATTAGTGATGTGGAGCATTTTTTCATGTGCCTTTTGAACATTTGTATTTCTTCTATATCAAAGTGTGTGTTCATTTCTTCTCCCCATTTTTGATGGATTAGATGTCTTTTTCTTGTAAAGTGCTGTCATTGCTTTGTATATTTTGAATATTAGTCCTTTATTGTTGGGTATTGGGTGAATAGTTTCTCCCACTCAGTGGGTGGCTCTTGTATTCTGGGCACTATTTCCTTTGAGGAGCAGAAGCTTCTCATCTGAATATATTCCCATCTGTTTATCTCTGCTTTCACTTGTTTGGAGAGTGCCATTTCCTCCTCGATGATGCCTTTAGTCTCAATTTCATGGAGTGTTTTACGTACGTGTTGTTCTATATGCCTATGGTTTCAGGTATAATATCAAGGTTTTTAATTCATTTGGCTTTTACCTTGGTACATGCTGCTAGCTGCTGCTTTTTACAATTCCAGTTCATTAATTTATTCTCTAAATTTTATTATTTTCTTCCTCCTGACTACTTTGGGCTCATTTTGTTGATCATTTTCCAATTTCTCAAGCTGTGGCCAGGTAACTTATGGTGTCCCTTTCTTACTTCCTGATGAATGATTGCAAAGCTATAAACTTGCCTCTTAACAGTACTTTTACTGTGTCCTACAAGTTCTGGTAGCTTTTGTTTTCATTCTCCTTTATTTATAGGAATCTGTTAATTTCCAGAGGAAATTTCTCTCTCTGACTCTTCTAATTTTTTTGAACCTGTAGTCTATATTAGTATGGCCATCCCAGACTTTTTGAGAGAATATTTTGCTTGACAGATCATCTTCCAAACTTTGGCTTTGAGTCTATGTTTGCTCTGACTATTCAGATATGCTTCTTGCATATAACAGAATGTTCCATTCACTTTTAAATTCCTTTTACCATTCTGTATCTCTTAACTTGTATATTGATATAAAAATTGATAAAAAAAAATGATTGCCATGAAGTCTGGTGTGTTACTCATGCTTGCTACCCACACTCAGGGGACAAACTTGAGTCCAGAAGGCTTGGAGGTGGAGGAGTGTCAGCAGTTCACTAACCTGGCCTTTAGGAGAGCCTAGGTCAGTGATGGCTAACCTTGTTGAGCCTGAGTACCCAAACTGCCGCACAAAGCCAAATAATTTCTTCAAAGTGCCAGCATGTCCTCCCAATGGCCAGTCCAGCCCTGCTGACAGGTGAGCTGCAAAGCAGACACCGGCACAGTCGCCTCTCACCACGCTGCATATCTTAATTGTGGACATTTCTGAGTGCCAGCTGCAAGGCCTTCACATGCCATGGCTGGCACACATGCCACAGGTTCGCCATTGCTGGCCTAGGTCAATAAGGAAAAAATCTATGGGAAACTTTAAATTGACCTTCAGTGACAGCCTCTGGAATGTTCTCTATAGTTGTCAGTGAGCTCAGTGAAAGCCTATGGGCTCTGTTTCAGGGGGACCATATCTGTTGATGTTCCTCATAGGGACACCATATCTTGTGGTACTGGTCACCTTCCATACAGCAGTCTCATAAGCTTCCAGAAAGGTACACATTGCTCGGAACTGGCCACTTACCTGCCACCTATTTCTCTTTAGGTAAAGCTCATGGTCTTCACAATGGTCAGCACTCATTTAAAAATATTTTATTGACTTTCCGTGAATTGCAGTTACAGTGTTTGAGTTTCAGGTGTACCTTGTTCCAACATCCATCCCCTCACCAGTGTCACCTTCCTCCATCAATGTCACTAGTGTTATCTTTCTTCCACCTTACCTCCAATTGGGTCCCCAATTTTCCTACTGTCCCCTCTAGTTTATGACAAGTATTGTTTTCTTTTTTTCTTTTCTTGTGTTTTCCTAATCCCTTTTAGATGCTTTGGTTGCCAGTACTGTGGTTGACAAAGCATTACACAAATCTCTTTCCCTCCTTTCAGCACCTAGTCCTGCTTCAAAGTCACCATTTCCCTCCACCATTATCACAGTCCTTAATATTTGTCCCTCTCCCTCCTCAGTGGCAAGCTTCCTAATAAGACAATATGAGCCTTCCTCAAACCTCCAGGAATTGGCTTCCATATGACCCAATAGAACCTCTCCTAGGAATATATATGAAAGGCCCACTAAAACCTAACCTCCTGTGTCCAGTGCAGCATTGTTCACAACAACCAGAATCTGGAATATTCCAATTCCTGAGAACAGATTAGCAAATAAAGTGTTCAGTATTCTTGCTTCTACCTCATCTCTTTTTGTGACATAAAAACCTTCCCAAGCAAAGGACCTTATTTGGGCCATGAATGTGTGTCCATTGGCCCATAAAGGTGTGTCTGCTCAAGGATTATTTTATTTCTCTAATTTACCAGAATTTCTCATCACTTTAGTCAAGTAAACCACCTTCAGGTATTTCTCTAGACTAGAAGTTGAGTGAAGGTGGAAACTTTTCCATTCTTTGTTGGGGTCGTTGTACCTAGCACAGCACCACAGATGGAATAAATTTCTGTAAAATATGCAGATAATGGTGAGGACTAGCTTAGAATTCTCCAAGCATTTCCCATGACATGGAAGAGCCTCCTCCTTCATTTTCACCTCATTAAAATTTTTCCTTTGCCTTATGATTGCTTATGAATCATATATTTGCCAACCCAACTGCACATTTATAATTAAATGTGTGCTTCCCAGTATTGTCCTTCATAGTGGGAATAATCCTCATTAAAATATGGATTATCATCATTAGTATTCAGAGGGCTTTCCCATCATGATATCTTGGCTCTGAACCCGGACCCAGCTTAGAACCAAACCAGGAAGGGCCCCAGTGCCACTCTACTGACCTGACTCTTCCACACAGTCAGATGATCAGGAGGCCCAGAGGCCATACTCACCCAGCACAGAGCAGGGCAATCCATCCCACACAGGATGCTGGCACTGGGCTGAGTGTCAATCTCCATAAGGTGGCCTAGGACCCAGCATGGCTTTCACTTTGAACTAATCATTCCCACAGCTGTGGACAGAGCTGAAACAGGAAGCTGGGTGCTCCTAGCAGGCATGTGAGGTAGAAAGAAGCTCTTCACCCCACGCAGGGCTTAGAGGAAAGACAGTTTTGTCTACCAGGAATCCCAGAGTAGATCAAAGGGAATCAGCATCAAAATGAGGGGGGATTATTTCTTTGCCTTTTTTTCATGAGCCAGTTCCAGAAAAATGAAGGAAAGTCTTCCTGAGTCTTCAGAAGAATTGTCAGAGAAATTGCCTCTGATACAATTTGTTGTGTCTGTTGCAGGGGATGCTGCAAAATGGACAGTCTGACCTGTGGGCAAAAGTGGGTACCTTTGCAGCATCTGCTGAGCCCAACCTTGTGTTTTCTGTTCCTGATCACAGTGGAATGAGACTGTGGATGTGGTTACTTGGCAACTTGCTGCCTCCTGTCCCAGGAGACAGGCAAGCAAGAAGAGCAGCTGCCCATCATCCGTCAACTCCTGTTTGGGCAATCCCCCTGGGATTGTAGGGGGCTAGAACCATTGAATACTCATCTATCTAGCATGCATGTGGAAACTGAGGATGCACTTGCAGTTTTCAAAGAGCTATGGGGAGGCAAACGAAAAAAATTACTTTTGTATCTTTGTTATCTTTTGTTATCTTTGTACATGTTTTACATTGTCAAATGAGTTCTTTTACTTACAAGTGATTTTGACTTGAGAAAATGAGCAGTAAGAAGTTTTTAGCAGTAAAGCAGGAAAGAAATGGTAGTGGGACTGAGATACATGGCTTGCTGCAGCTAACCCTGATGCAATATTGGGCATCACCAACTACAATCCTGGAGACCCCAAGCACTGCAGTATCTTAAGGGAACCACATCTATGAAAGACTGTCGTCAGAGGGTCAGTGAGTGCAGAACCCAGTGGAATCTAGCACAGTGTGATCAGAGGGTCAGTAAATCTGTGCTACTGACCGGGTGGAGTAAAATGTTCAAAGATTTTCCTTCCACATTCAAAGAATGAAGGTGGAGACCACTGAGTCCCTTTGCTCACAGGCTCTCTGCAAGCTCAGTGGGTCGGGTGACCATCTTGGAAAGCTGACTTGGCATTCCAAGGCTATTCTGGCACACATATTTGGCTAATGGATTAATAAAATCCTCACTACAATTATTTTGCATGTTCATCTTTCAGAGCTGCTAAAGTAAACTATACAAGACACCATCTTTGATTTCTAACAGTGATTTTGTTTCTTCTAATTTGAGCAGCTTCGTATATTACAAATTATTGCTGCTTTGTGTGTTTTTTCCATAGGGCATGGTATTTAGATGTTTTCTTATCAGTAAATAAACACAGAATTTATACAGGTGTTGAATTATGCTTATATCGTGCATAAAGTTTAAACATAGCCTTGAACTGTGGAATAATAAGAAGGAAAATAAAAAATTATATTATAATAAGGTAAGGTTGGAGTGGAAAGAAATGATAGCTAATGTGAGTGTCTTTGATTGTGTTATGTAAGACAAGTCTTAGAGCCCAACACTTTTCATCACAAGGATCTATTTTCAGGTGCTATCCTGACATTCTGGTACCTTCTTTCTGCCAAAAATTTAGGTGCCTCCATATCACATCCACAGCACCATCGCTATGGTTAGAAAAAAGCACAGGAGATTATCGTTACCCAGGAAATAAGCAAGTCTAGTTGGCATTTTGCAGAACATATTGAAATGCATGCAGTTATCTTCAGCATCACATGAATGGGGCATTACACTACAGAAATGTGAGCTTCAGATCCTTCCAGGAAGACAGGCAACAGGGCCCCACTGTGTAACCTGTGTCCTAAAACCAATAGCTCTAACTTTAAAAGAAAAAAAAATTTGCATATTTATTGTCTGTAGTTTATAGTGTTCCCCTCAGTTGTGGGAAGAGGCAGATTAGGTCAGGAATTGTATTCAGGCTCCCAAGTGCTTTTCCACTTAAGCCATACCCCCAGCTCCAAGTTAATATTTGAAATTTTTTTGCTCCTCATAGATTGTGAAGTTTGATCATTTTCATTGATGATAGAGTCATTTTTTTCACATGACTCTGAGTTATTAACATATTGATGCCAGCGCTGAAATGTGTGTTAGTTAAAGCATATTATTTGAAGCCACCAGTGGTGTATACTGGCCTGTGTAACAAAAATGCTTGGGGAAAAGTTGATTGAAATTTATCTTCGTTGGGTGCACTTACTAAAAATGTCACTTAGGATTTATGTGTTGAGATTTAAAAAACAAAGTAAGAATCACTCCAAATGAATGATATTTATTATATGAGGTGCTATTTTGGGAGGAAGGTTTATATATGATGCTCATGGGCACAGTATATATTAGATTACAGTCCAGCAGTTTGGAACCCCATCACTCCTGTGTACTAGCCATAAGTGGCAGGAGCAGTTTTGACAGACAACTGTCTGTGGCCAGTTGAAAACCACTGTGGTAGTTTATGCCTTATATGCCTCCAATAATCCAGACTTTCTTCAAATAAAACTGAATTTTTCCATTTTTATCAAAATAAAACAAACACAGAATTGCAGAATAAGATGACAGAAATAACATGTCCCTTTGTGTATTCTTTTATCCTCCTTCTCAATCCTATCTTTTTTTCTGGAGACAGAATAAAAATGTCCTATGATACCACTTTGGCAAACTGAACTAAGAGCTAATTGCTGCACTTCCTAAAGTGCAATATAAATATCCCTTACCTTGCCTCCTGGGATATGAGGTTTATGAGGATTGTGGTTACCAGGCAAAATGCAAAATGCAGGCTTAAAAACACTCTACTTCCTGCTCACAATGGAATTTAGTTAGCCTGATAAATCACGTTTGCTCTCATGTCTACTTTTTTATTGATAATGGGTCAATAAGAGTATATGTAGGTTTCTTTTTATTTACTTTTCATATATGGATCTGTTTGATCAAGCTATGGTTTTTATTTTTTTCTCTTTATTTAAGCACCATAATTACATATATAATTGTAGTTGGGTTAAAAAGAAAACCCCCCTTCACCAGAGAAACCTTCCTACCATCAATGCCCCCATATCCCTCCTTCCCCAACCCTTCCCTGCCTGTATTTGAGAAAGGCATTCTACTCTCACTCATTAACGTTGTAATGATAGTGTAGTCATCTCTCGAACTAAACTCACTACTCTGTGTTCAGCCTCACATCGAGAGTCAGTCCTTCCAGTCCTCATATCTGTTGTCTCAGGGAATTATTACAATAATATCTTTTGTTTTTCTTAAAAACCATAGATGACACCCACACTGACCACGCAAATGGCGCTAGCCCCCTCCTGCCTGGTTTTCCCCGCCTGCTTCAGGTAGGTAAGCCCCGCCCACCCACGCTGACCAAGCGAACCGCGCTTGCCCCCTTCTGCCTGATTTTCCCCGCCTGCTTCAGGTAAGGAAGCCCCGCCCATCCACAACCGTTCACACTAATATAGCCTGACACAACATATAGGTCTAGCCAGCTCAGACCTAACACCCAAATTTCTTAAATAATTAAGAGCCCATAAAATTGGAAGCAAAATACCAAACAAACCAGAAATACCTATATCAAACAAGTCAGGCGGCAAAAGTGCGCTCTAATCGAAAGGCCCTGCAAACCAGGCAACACCAAGAATTGCAAAGAAATATGGGTAAACCAAGGAAGACCCTAACATCTGGAGATATGGAAGGAAACACAAACAAGTTTCCAAGTCCACCAAAACGAACAGATCCAAGAGATGAAGATCTGAAACAGCCATGAAAAAAGAAATGCAAATCATGGTAAATCAAATGAAAGAAGCACTAGCCAGTGAGTACAAGAAAACCATGGATGAAAAAATCAACCAACTAAGAGAAGATCTGCTACAGAATTTAAGGAAATAATAAATAATGTAAAAAGCTATATGAGCAGAATCTCACAGCTGGAAAAGTGTATAGAACAACTCAAAGAAAAACTTCAATCAAAAACTGTCCAGGAAACCAACAAGAAAATAAAAGGCAAAGAACTGGAAGAGAAAGCCAGTACTTAATAAACAAAGACAAAAGAAATAATCTAAGAATTGTAGGTATACCAGAAGGGGAGGAAACAGGGAAAGGGGAAGAACAAGTGGTCAGGGAAATAATAGCAGAAAATTTTCCAACCCTCTGGAAAGAGACCTCGATGCAATTCCAGGAATTAAAAAGAGTCCCTAATAAAATAGACCCTAATAAGCCAACACCAAGACATATAGTAATCCAAATGGCAAAAAAACAAAGAGAAAGATGAACTCTTAAAAGCCATAAGGGAGAAGAAAAAAACCTTAATTACAAAGGAAGGGACATAAGAATCAAACCAGATCTCCCATTTGAAACACTTCAAGCAAGAAGACAGTGGAATGACATATTTAAACGACTGAATGAAAGAAATTTTCAACCTAGGGTCCAATACCCAGCAAAACTCTCATTCATATGGGAAGGAAAACTAAAAACATTCTCAAATAAAAATGATCTAGCTATATTTGCGCAAACAAAACCAATTTTAAATGACCTACTCAGAGATGAATTACACAATCCAAATCCCCGATTGTAACAACAGCAACCCTACACAACACAACTACACAACAGCCCTCTCTGTTAATAATCTCCCTAAATATTAATGGTCTACTCTCCCATTAAAAGACATATACTAGAGAACTGGATTAGAAAACATAAACTGGACTTCTGCTGTTTGCAAGAAACACATCTACTAATACAGGACAGGCACAGACTTAGAATAAAAGGATGGAAATTAATTATTCAGGAAGAAAACAAATGAAAATGGAAAACAAAGAAGAGCAGGGACGGCCATCCTAATATCAGACTAAATTGCATTTAACCTCAAGAAAATGATCAGAGACAAGGAAGATCACTACATACTGATCAGGGCAAAAATAGATCAAGAAGTACTAACCCTGGTCAATAATTATGCACCTAATGTAGACTCAGCAAAATATGTGAGGCAATTACTCACAAACCTGGAGAAACACATGACGGGAAATGTGATAGGAGTAGGGGATCTCAATACTCCACTATCACCACTGGATAGATCTAGCAGGCAGAAAAATAGCAAAGTAATAAGAGCCCTAAATGAAAAATTAGAAGATCTCGGGCTAGTAGACTTATATAGGGCCCTCCACCCCCAAAAAGCAGAATACATGTTCTTCTCAAGCCCACATGGAACCTTCTACAGAATAGACCATGCCTTAGGATATAAATCTAACTTATATAAAACCACAAGTGTAAGGATCATCAGAAGCACCCTATCAGATCACTATGCAACAGAGGTCAAAACTGATTGTAAGAAGAAACAATGGAGAAAATCAAACACCTGGAGATTAAACAACATGCTACTCAACAAGAGTTGGATCAAAGAGCAACTCAAGGAAGAAATAAAAAGATTCCTTGAGACAAACGATAATGAAAAGACAACTTGTCAAAACTTGTGGGACACAGCGAAAGCAGTAATTAGGGGTAAACTCATAGCAATACAGGCTTATGTCAGAAAAGAGGAAAATAACAAAATCAACAATTTAAAGGATCACCTTAAGGAACTGGAACAACTGCAGCAAAGAAATCTAACCACAATGAGAAGTCAAGAAATAATAAAAACCAGAGCAGAAATAAACAACATAGAAACCAAGAAAACAATACAAAAAATCAATGAGTCCAGGAGTTGAGTTGGTTTTTTGAAAAAATAAACAAGATAGACAAACCACTGACAAGACTCACCAAAAAAAGAGGGAAATCACTCAAATTAATAGGATCACAAATGAAAGGGGAGAGATTACAACAGAACCCCAAGAAATACAACATATCATGAGGTCATATTTGAACAACTATACTCAGTTAGGCTAGAGAACCCAGCAGAACTCGACAGATTCTTGGAAAAATACCAGATACCAAAACTGGAATCTGAAGATCTAGAAAATCTAAACAGGCCAATCACTTCAGAGAAAATTGAAGATGTAATTAAGAAACTCCCTAAGAACAAAATTCCAGGTCCAGATGGTTTTACAGGTGAATTCTATCAAACATTCCGAGAAGACTTACTACCATTGATCCACAGGCTCTTCCAAACTATAGAAAAGATAGGAACCCTCCCCAACTCCTTTTATGAGGCTAATATCACACTCAATCAACATTATACACCGCATCAACAACAAGAAAAACAAAATCCACATGATCATATCAATCAATGCAGAGAAGGCGTTTGACAAAATTTAACACCCATTCATGTTGAAAACACTCAGCAAAATAGGGTTAGAAGGAACCTTTCTCAAGATAGTTACAGCTATCTATGAAAAGCCCACAGCCAACATTATCCTCAATCGCAAAAAACTGAAAGCATTTCCACTAAGGTCAGAAACTAGGCAAGGCTGTCCACTCTCTCCACTCTTATTCAATATAATTTTAGAAGTCCTAGCAATAGCAATCCGACAAGAGAAGGGAACCAAATAAATCCAAATTAGGAAAGAGTACCTCAAATTATTCCTTTGCAGATAATATGATTACATACATAGAAAACCCTAAAGAGTCCACAGTAAAACTTCTAGAAATAAATAACCAATACAGCAAAGTGGCTGGCTACAAAGTGAATACACAAAAGACAGTAGCATTTCTCTACACAATGAAGTAGAGGAGAGAGAGATTAAAAATTCAATTCCATTTAAAATAGTAACAAAAAATTAAATACCTAGGGATCAAACTTACAAGGGAAGTGAAGGACTTATACCAGGGAAACTTCAAAACACTTCAGAAAGAAATTGAAGAAGATCTAAGGAAATGGAAGAACATCCCATGCTCATGGGTAGGTAGAAGCAATATAGTCAAAATGACCATTCTACCCAAACTCCTATATAGATTGAATGCAATCCCCATCCAAATTCAGACATCATTCTTTAAAGATTTAGAACAATCAATCATAAAATTCATCTAGAACCACAAAAGACCCAGGATATCCAAACACATACTAAAAAACAAGAAGCTGGGTGGCATCTCGCTACCTAACCTGAAGCTATACTATAAAGCCATAGTGATCAAAACGGCATGGTACTGGTACAAAGACAGAGCCTCAGACCAGTGGGTTAGAACAGAATTTCCATACATAAGCCCCCAGACATATAGTCAACTAATATTTGACAAAAGAGCCAAGAACTTGAAATGGGACAAAGAAAGTCTTTTCAACAAATGGTGTTGGTACAACTGGAAAACCACCTGTAAGAAATTGAAAATTGACTCATACTCACCCCATATACAAAAGTCAACTCAAAATGGATCAAAGACCTCGAAATCAGACCCGAAACCATAAAGTTTATTGAGAAATAAATAGGCAGAACACTCGAAGACTTTTATATTAAAAAAGTCTTTGATAATAGATTGCCAATGGCAAGAACTTTAGCATCAAACATAAACAAATGGGACTACACCAAACTAAAAAGCTTTTGCATGTCAAAAGAAACCATACTCTACACAAGAAGACAGTTAACTGAATGGGAAAAAATCTTTGCACTCAACATGTCCGATAAAGGGCTGATATCTAGAATATACAAAGCACTCAGAAAGATGAGCGCCACAAAACCAAATAAAGTCATAGAAAATGGGGAGATGAAAAGAAAAGACACTTCACCGAAGAAGATCAAAAGATGGCCAACAAACACATGAAAACATGTTCACCTTCACTCATCATTAGGGAAATCCAAATCAAGACAATAATGAGGTACCACCTTACACATTACACCAGTGAGGATGGCTCACATCAAAAATAATGGAAACAATCTGTTGGTGAGGTAGTGGTATGAAAAACACTCTCATCCACTGCTGGTGGGAATGCCCCCTTGTCCAACCCCTATGGAGAACAGTCTGGAGCAGTGGTCCTCAAACCACACATTAAACCCACGGGCCACATATTGTATTTGTGTCTGTTTTGTTTCTTCATTGCAAAATAAGATATATGCAGTGAGTATAAGAATTCGTTCATAAGCTTTGTTTTTACTATAGTCAGACCCTCCAATGGTCTGAGGGACAGTGAACTGGCCCCCTGTTTAAAAAGTTTGAGGACCCTGGGAGAGTGCTCAAGGAACTCAGAATTGAGCTGCTATTTGACCCAGCAATTGCTCTCCTGAGTATCTACCCCCAAGCCGGAAGGACATTCATCCCCAAATATGTGTGCACCCCACTATTTATCACAGCACTCAGTATAATAGCCAAGTCTTGGAACCAACCTCGATGTCCAACAACAGATGAGTGGATCATTAAGATGTGGTATCTATACACTATGAAATACTACATGGCAGTAAGAAATGATTCAATCATAGACTTTGCAGCAACATGGATGGATCTAAAACATATTATGTTAAATGAAGTAAGTCAGAAGAAAGATAAACACAGAATGATAGCACTATTCTGAAGCACCTAGAAACTACACCCTATATACAACTAATATTCAAAAATCAAATAACAGGACTTAACAGGGTAGAAACTCCAAACACTGTAATACCACACATATACTGGGCAGAAGTGCCCAAAACACATGAAAGAGGAACATCATAAACTCTCGACCACACATTAAACCATAAAGAAACCAGCAACTGCAGAAACAGCAGCGTAGAGTGAACAGGTATGTAATTAGCCTGTTACTGCAAAGACTTATAATAATCTCTTAGAGATCTTATACAAGGTTACAGGTAAAGAATACCACAGGAAATCACTGACTACAACCGACATATTTCAAAATAATAGGTGTTAATGCCTTAAGCTTAATATATTTAAAGTAACCTCTCAGCTTTTCTGTCCATAGGCGTTCTTGGATACAAAGGATGGACAACCTAAGATGGCATCTCAGAGCTAAGCCACACAAGATACCATACCCAGGTTGCGTTACAAAATTGTCTGGACAAAACTTTTTAACACACCCTTTATCTCTAGGGCATACCTTCTTTTAGGACCTGAAGCATGTGACCAGCCAGACCACCGAAGCAGCAACGGTGACCTGCAGACTTATACTACGGGGCCTACTCATCAAACATATTCAAGCAAAATGACATGTCCCACTTTTTTCATCTCTCTTCTCACTACTCCCTCTTCCTTTTTTCCCTATTTAATCTTATTTTCCCCTTTCTTCCTTTCTGCCCCTTCCAAATACTCTCCCCTATCCCCTTTCCAGGAATCCGACTACCCATTCACCCCTCAATCCCATCCAGATTTTCCAATTTATTAAAACTCTTCACCCTTAGTTCTTAATCTATTAGGCATCAAGACTGACCTCCTACCCCCAACGAACCAGTACCCAGCACCTGAGTGAAGGGATATCCACTCAAACCCACACCTCGTCCCCAGCAGGAAAAGACAACCAACACCCCTACTGACTCATGCTGTTTGGCTCTCCCTACCAACTTATCCTAACGTGGACTGTTGCTGGATACCTGACTTAGCCCTAAAAGGACTCCCAAGCAAGAACTTTACACAAGACCCCCCTCAAATCTTTTTTACCAATCTCAGGAAGGGCAGGGTGTGCGATGAAAAGGTGCCTGGGAACCCACACCCCACAAGAAAATCTCAAAAGGCAATGGGGAAACCTATACTTCGATCATAAGTATAAGACCTGTATAACACTACCTCTTTATTTTTATTTCATTTTACTTGAAATCATTTTTCACTATACATAAGTGAGCAAATATATTTTTTATTTCTATTTTTATGTTTTTTGGGTGTGTGACTTGTTTCTCTGTTCTTTTCACCCCCAAATGCACCAGCAATGTAATGAAGTGCCATTTCTTCCTGCAAAGGCACACTAAAAAAGAGGAAATCCCATGTATATAAACAAGCTCTTATCTACTAGGGATAAGAACTCATACTTATTTACAATACAGGGGAATCTCCCACCTTGAAAATATGGCATGTGGATCCATCTTAGATGCCAGAAGATTATACACCGACCGTCCAGACTTGAATCCTGAAGCCCAGATATAGAATCGACACAGTTCTTCACAACAGCTACAGAAACCAAAGCCCATCTGGGACATCCTGAATACTACCCGGTCTCCAACATGTGCCAGTTCTAATATGATATCCTGACAACGAGGAAATTGGGAACAAATGGACATAAGAACAGGTTATCCTATCTTACCAACTAATGATAAAACAAAATCAGAAGACTTACAAAAGCCAAGAACGTGATCTACAGATGACCAGCTGATAGAACCATGACTGGGCAGTATGTATTCTGGGACCAACAAAAAAGCCCTAGTTTAGGGTTTGGTCTACGTCCTCCATAACAATCATGACCTCTAATTCCAGAGTCCTGACTGAGGCAATTACAACTGAACGGGTCTTCTGGAAACATAACAAAAGATGATATCCCAGGCTCCATTCGAGTTTCAGCGCAAGGGCCAAGACCACTAACCACAGAAGACAGATTAAAATGACATCGAGGAAACAGAACTTCTAAAATCACAAAGAAAATCTTCATCATAAGTTCCACTCCTTGACCTGTGCACAGACTGAGACCTCTAGATTTAGAGGTCTGTTTTTATCATCCAGATCGGAGCAGAAGTCTTCCATACGGCACAAAAACACCAAGGGCAGAGTAAATGAACGTGAAAGGAGTCTATAGATAATCCTATGACAATATATTCCAAGGGTAGAGAAACCCTGTGTCTCTTAGGCCAAGGGGATTCCCATTTTATATGACCCCAATATTTACTGTGCCTACATGGGGGGGGGGAGGGAGACAAAAAAACACTAAATAATCCTTCTTTTTTAATTATTTTTTATCTAGTTTTTGTCGATGTATTTGTTTTGGGATAGATATTGAAGTAGTTGTCCATTTTTTAATTATATATTTATTTTTTCTTTCTTCTTTTCTCTTCTTCCTCTTTGCGCCTTGTCATATTTCCTATCTCAAGACCATGGCAACTATGTGGTGCATATTTTTATTGCTGCAGTGCTCACTGGATATTTTATTTGATTCCTCTTTTTGAACTGTTGTGGTGTTTCACCTTCTTCTTTTCCCCTTCATCCCTCAAACCAAAGATCAGAGCCTCTAGAATGATTCTGCTCATAGTCAGCGGCATCGATTTTTAACCCATTATATTACCTTTCTCTTCCTCAAACAAAACCACATAACTTTAACTTTCCAGTCCCGCCTCTCAATTAGAGGGGGCAGTAATGGAGGCACCAAGACCAAACAGTTATAAGACTACTAAGTAATAAACTAGACACAGAAGGGACCATGCATTCTAGCAGCCCTTGGGAGGGAGAGTGGAGGATATGGGAGGCAGGATGGGAACGGTTGTGGGAGGAAAATTCAGTGGTGGGAATTCCCCTGATTCAATGTAAATATGTACCTGGAATATTACTGTGAACAATATGTAAGCCACTATAATTAAAATTAAAATTATATTTAAAAAAAACCATAGATGAGTTAACTATTCTGTGTGTCTCTCTCTCCCTTTGACTTATTTCATTCAGAATAATAGATTCCATGTCCATCCATGTATAGGAAAATTTCATGACTTTATCTGATGGCTGCATAAAATTCCAGTGTGTATATGTAACAAAGTTTCTTTAGCCATTCATCAGTTGAAGGATTTCTTGGTTGTTTCCAGAGTCTAGCTATTGTAAATAGCACTGCAAACAATATTGGTGTAATGAAGGCATTGTTGAATTGTGTTTTGTATTCCTAGGATATATTCCTAGAAGTGGTATAGCTGGATCATATGGAAGCTAAATTTCCTGTTATTTTTTATAAACTATTTAAGCACCGTAACTACAATCATGATTGTAGTTGAATCTCAGTCATGTAAAGAACACCCCCGTTCACCAGTGCAACATTCCCACCACCAATGCCCCCTCCCACCTCCCCCAGCCCTGCCTGTATTAGAGACAAGCATTCTACTTCTCTCATTCATTAACATTCTAATGCTAGTTGTTAGTGTAGTTATTTTACTAACAGCATTCACCTATCTTTGTGGCGAACTTCATATTGTGAGCCAATTCTTCCAGCCCTTAAGACTATTGTCTCTGGGTCTTATTACAATAATGTCTTTCATTTTTCTTAAAACCCATAGATGAGTGAGAATATTCTGTGTCTATTTCTCTCCCTATGGTTTCTTTCACTCAGCATAATTGATTCCATATACATCCATATATAGAAAAATTTTATGACTTCACCTCTCCTGAAATCTGCATAATATTCCATTGTATATTATATACATATATATATGTATATACACATATATATACTAGAGTTGCTTTAGCCATTCCTCTGCTGAAGGGCATTTTGGTTGTTTCCAGAGTCTGGCTATTGTAAATAGTGCTGCAATAAATATAGGTGTGAGGAAGGCATTGTTGAATTGTATTTTTGTATTCCTAGGGTATGTCCCTAGAGCTGTAGAGCTAGATCATATTGAAACTCAATATCCAGTTTTTTGAGGAATCTCCATATTGTTTTCCATAAAGGCTGAACTAGACTGCATTCCTACCAGCAGTGAATAAGAGTTTCTTTCTCCCCACATCCCTGCCAGCACTAATTGTTCTTGTTCTTTGTGATGTGTGTGTCTTTGTGAAGTAAAATAGTAACTCATAGTTGTTTTGATTTGCATCTCCCTGATGATTAGTGATGAGGAGCATTTTTATCATGTGTCTTTTGGCCATTTGTATTTCTTGTTTAAGGAAGTGTTTGTTCATTTCTCCCCCGCCCCCCATTTTGTGATGGGATTAGAATATTTTCTTGTAAAGTTCTGTCAGTGCCTTGTATATTTTGGATATTGCCCCTTATCTGATGAGTATTGGGGAATAGTTTCTCCCACTCTGTGGGTGGCTTTTGTATCCTAGGGACTATTTCCTTTGAGGTGCAGAAGCTTCTCATCTTAATATATTTCCATCCAGGGGCCGGAGAGATAGCATGGAGGTAAAGCGTTTGCCTTGCATGCAGAAGGACAGTGGTTTGAATCCCGCCATCCCATATGGTTCCCCGAGCCTGCCAGCAGCGATTTCTGAGTGTTGAGCCAGGAGTAACCCCTGAGTGCTGCTGGGTGTGACCCAAAAATAAAAAATATATATTTCCATCTGTTTATCTCTGCTTGTACTTCTTTGGAGAATGCTCTTTCCTCTAAAGATGACTTTAGTCTCAATGTCATGAAGTATCTTTCCTATATGTTGTTCTATATACCTTGTGGCTTCAAGCCTGATATCAAGGTATTTAATCCGTTTGTAATTTGATTTGTGCATGGTGTTAGATGGGGGTCTGACTTCACTTTTTTTAAGTGGCTAACCAGTTGTGCCAACACCACTTATTGAAAAGACTTTCCTTGCTCCATTTTGCATTTCTTGTCTCTTTATCAAAAATTAATTCATTGTATATCTGGGGAACATTCTCTGAATACTCGTCTATTCCACTAATCTGAGGATTTGTTTTTATTCAAATATCATGCTGTTTTAATAACAATTGATTTGTAATACAATATAACTTTTGAGAAAGTAATATCTCCCATATTCCTTTTCTCAAAGATTGCTATAGCTATTTGTAGGTGTTTTTTTTTTTTCCAAATGAATTTTATTAGTGTTTGATCCACATCTTTGAAGAATGTCATAAGTATCTTTAGAGTGATTGCATTAAATCTGTACAATGCTTTGAGGAGTATTGTCATTTTACTGATATTAATTCTGACAATCATAAAAAGTGTATGTGTCTCCATTTCCTCATATCCTCTTTTATTTCTTGAAGAATGTTTTTGTAGGGTTTTTTTTGTATAGATGTTTCACCTCTTTAGTTAAGTTGACTCCAAGATATTTGAGTTTCTGTGACACTAATCTGAATGGGATTGCTTCTAATGTCCATTTTTTTCTGTCATTATTGGTGTATAAGAAGGCCATTGATTTTTGTGAGTTAATTTTGTAGCCTGCCACTTTGCTATATAAATCTATTGTTTCTAGACCCCGATATCAGACTTGAAACCATAAGGTATATAGAAAAACACGTAGGTAAAACACTTCATGACACTGAGACTAAAGGCATCTTCAAATACTAAACTTCACTCTCCAAACAAGTGAAAGCAAAGATTAACAGTTGGGAATATATTAAGCTGAGAAGTTTCTGCACCTCGAAGAAAATAGTGCCCAGGATACAAGAGCCACCTACTGAGTGGGGGAAACTATTCATTCAATACCCATCAGATAAGGGGCTAATCTCCAAAATATCCAAATCACTGACAGAACTTTACAAAAAAAATCTAATCCCATCAAAAAATGAGGAGAAGAAATGGACAGATACTTTGATAAAGAAGAAATACAAATGAACAAAAGGCACATGAAAAATTCATCAGGGACATGCAAATCAAAACAACTATGAGGTACCTCCTCACACCACAGAAATTGGCACACATCACAAAGAATGGGATGTGGAGAGAAAGGAACTCTTAGCCACTGCTGGTGGGAATGCCATCTAGTTCAACCTTTCTGGAAAGCAATAAGGAGATTCCTCCAAAAACTGGGAATTGAGCTCTTATATGATTCAGCTATACCTCTCCTAGGAATATACTGTAGGAACACAAAAATACAATACAAAAATTTCTTCCTCACACCTATATTCATTGCAGCACTATTTATTATAGCAAGACTCTGGAAACAACCAAGATGCCCTTCAACAGATGAATGACTAAAGAAATCGTGGTACATATACACAATGGAATATTATGCAGCCGTCAGAAGAGATGAATTCATGAAATTTTCCTATACATGGGTGTACATGGAATCTATTATGATGAGTGAAATAAGTCAGAGAGAGAGGCACAGAATGGTCTCACTAATCTATGGGTTTTAAGAAAAATAAAAGACATTGCAATAATTTTCAGAAACAAAAGAAAGGAGGGCTGGAAGTTACAGCCCACTTCATGAACTTCACCACAGAGAGTGATGAGTTTAGTTAGAGAAATAACTACATTGCTAACTATCCTAACAATGAGAATGCATGAGGGAAATAGAAAGCCTGTCTAGAGTACAGGTGGGGTCAGGGTAGGGAGGAGGGATATTTGAGACATTGGTGGTAGAAATGTTGCACTTATATGACTGAAACCCGACCACAATCATGTTTGTAACCAAGATGTTTAAATAAAATATTATTTAAAAAACAAATGTATGATCAACAAAGGGGAAAAAAAGAATATATTGTTTCTAGAAGCTTGTTGGTAGAGTCTATAGGGTTTTCTAAATATATTATGTCATCTGAAAACAGTGAGAGCTTGAATTCTTTCTTTTTTATCTGAATGCCCTTGATATCTTTTTTCTTGCTTAATCACTAGGGCAAGTACTTTCAGTACTATGTTGAATAGGAGTGGTGAGAGTGGGCAGCCTTTTCTAGTACCAAAATTTAAAGGAAAGGCTTTCAGGTTATCTCCATTGAGAATAATATTTGCCATTAGCTTGGAGTAGATAGCCTTGACTGAAATTAGAAAAGTTTCTTTCATTCCCATTTTAATGAGGGTTTTTATCAAAATGGGTGTTGGACCTTATTGAATGCTTTCTCTGCATCTATTGATATGATCATATGATTTTATTTTTATTTTTGTTGATATGATGTATTACCTTAATTGGTTCATGGATGTTAAATTATCCTTGCATTCCTATAATGAAACCTACTTGGTCATAGTGAATGACCTTCTTGTTGAGGCATTGGATCCTATTTTCCAGAACTTTGTTGAGGATCATTGCATCTGTGTTCATCAGGAATATTGTCTGTACTTTTTTTTGGCAGAATATCTGTCTGGTGTTGGTATCAAGGTGATGTTAGCTTCATAAAAACTATTTGGACTGTTCCTGGTTCTTTTACTTTCAGGAAAGAGCCTAAAAATATTGGTCATAGTTTCTCTTGAAAGATTTGAAAAAAATTTATTAGTGAAACCATCTGTACTTTTGTTTATGTGAAGACTTTGGGTTACTATTTTAATTTCCTCATTAGATGGGAATGTTCAGACATGCTACACCATCCTTATTCAACTGTGGAATGTTATAAGTGTACAAGAATTTATCCATTACTTTCAAGTTCTCATTTTTTATGGCATAGAGTTTCTCAAAGTAGTCTCTGATTATTCTATGAATCTTTGCAATATCTGTAGTAATATTCCCTTTTTAATTTCTAATATGATTTATCAAGTTACTCTCCCTTTCATTGGGAGTTTTATGAGTGGTTTATCAATCATTTTATTTTTTTAAAGAACCAACTTTTGCTTTCATTGATCTTTTGAATTTTTTTATTGCCACTTCATTTATTTCTGCTCTAAGCTTTGTTATTTCCTTCTGTCTTCCTATTTTTGGTTCCTTTTGTTGATCATTTTCTAATTTTATAAGCTGAGTCATGAAGTGATTTATGTAGGCCTCTTCTTACTTCCTGATGTGTGCTTGCAAAGCTATAAAAATTTTTTGGTTTTTTAGGCCACACCCGCTTGATGCTCAGGGGTTACTCCTGGCTAAGCACTCAGAAATTGCCCCTGGCTTGGGGGGACCATATGGGACGCCGGGGGATCGAACCACGGTCCTTCCTTGGCTAGTTCTTACAACGCAGCCACCTTACTTCTAGCGCCACCTCGCTGGCCCCGCAAAGCTATAAATTTTATCTCAGTACATCTTTGCTGTGTCTCACAAATTCTGATAATTTATGTCTTCATTGTCATTTGTTTCTAGGAATGTTTTAATTTCCTCTTTAATTTCATCTCTTACCCCCTGGTTTTTCCATTGTAAGCTGTTTAATTTCCAGGTGTTAAAGTTTTTCTTTTGTATCCCTTTGCAGTTTCATCTAATTTCAGTGCCTTATGATCAGCAATGATACTCTGCATGGTTTCTATCCTTTTTTTTTTTTTTTGGTTTTCGGGTCACACCCGGCAGTGCTCAGGGGTCACTCCTGGCTCCATGCTCAGAAATCACTCCTGGCAGGCTCGGGGAATCATATGGGACACTGGGATTCGAACCAATGACCTTCTGCATGAAAGGCAAATGCCTTAACTCCATGTCATGTCTCCAGCCCCAATTTCTATCCTCTTCATTTTATGGAGGTTTGTTTTATGGGCCAGCATGTAATCTATCCTGGAGAATGATTCATGTGCATTTGAATAGAATGTGTACCCAGGTTTCTTCAGATGAAATGAGCTATATATATCTACTAGTACACTTTCTCCAATTTCTCTTTTCAGAGCCAGTATATTTTTGTTGGGTTTCAGTCTGGTTGACATATCAAGGGATGACAGGGTAGTGTTGAATTCCCCCACTACTACTGTGTTGGTATTGATCAGATTTGTATTAAATATTTTGCTGGACCCTAATTGGGTGTGTATATGTGTATATGAGTGTGATATCTTTCTCTTGTAAAAATCTCTTGATGAGTACAAAATGTTCGTCTTTGACTCTTACAAATTTTCTGAGTCTAAAGTTTGTGTCATCTTATATTAATATGGCCAATACTGCTTTTTTTTTTCACTAAAGCTTTTGGAAGGGTGTTATTTGTTTGGATTATTTTCCTCCAGCCTTTGATTTTGAGTCTATGTTTGTATGTTTGATTTTCTATACTTTTTTTAAATATGATTTAAATAATAGAAAGCCTGTCTATTTCCCTCATACATTCTCATTGTTAGGATAGTTTGCAATGTAGTTATTTCTCTAACTAAACTCATCACTCTTTGTGGTGAGGTTCATGAAGTGGGCTGTAACATCCAGCCCTCCTCTCTTTTGTTTCTGAAAATTATTGTAAGAATGTCTTTTATTTTTCTTAAAACCCATAGATGAGTAAGACTATTCTGCGTCTCTCTCTGTGTGACTTATTTCACTCAGCATAATATATTCCATGCACATCCATGTATGGGAAAATTTTATGAATTCATCTCTCCTGACGGCTGCATTATATTTCATTGTGTATGTACCACAGTTTCTTTTTTTAATATATATTTTATTTCATTTAAACACCTTGATTAAATATATGATTGTGTTTGGGTTTCAGTCATGTAAGAACCCCACACATCACCAGTGCAACATTCCCATCACCAATGTCCCAAATCTTCTTCCTCCCCACCCAACCCCTGCCTTGCACTCTAGACAGGCTTTCCATTTCCCTCATACATTCTCATTATTAGGACAGTTCAGAATGTAGTTATTTCTCTAACTAAACTCATCACTCTTTGTGGTGAGCTTCCTGAGGTGAGCTGGAACTTCCAGCTCTTTTCTCTTTTGTGTCTGAAAATTATTATTGCAAGAATGTCTTTCATTTTTCTTAAAACCCATAGATGAGTGAGACCATTCTGCGTTTTTCTCTCTCTCTCTCTGACTTATTTCACTCAGCATAATAGATTCCGTGTACATCCATGTATAGGAAAATTTCATGAATTCATCTCTCCTGAGAGCTGCATAATATTCCTTTGTGTATATGTACCACAGTTTCTTTAGCCATTCGTCTGTTGAAGGGCACCTTGTTTGTTTCCATAGTCTTGCTATGGTAAATAGTGCTGCAATGAATATAGGTGTAAGGAAGGAATTTTTGTATTGTATTTTTGTGTTCCTACAGTATATTCCTAGGAGAGGTATAGCTGAATCATATAGGAGCTCAATTCCCAGTTTTTGGAGGAATCTTCTTATCACTTTCCATAAAGGTTGAACTAGATGGCATTCCCACCAGCAGTGGATAAGAGTTCCTTTCTCTCCACATCTCCACCAACACTGCTTGTTCTCATTCTTTGTGATGTGTGCCAATTTCTGTGGTGTGAGGATGTACATCATAGTTGTTTTGATTTGCATGTCCCTGATAATTAGTGATGTGGAGCATTTTTTCATGTGCCTTTTGGCCATTTGTATTTTTTTTAATCAAAATGTCTGTCCATTTCTTCTCCCCATTTTTTGATGGGTTTAATTTTTTTTTGTTAAGTTCTGTCAGTGCCTTGTATAGTTTGGAGATTAGCCCCTTATCTGATGGGTATTGGATGAATAGTTTCTCCCACTCAGTGGGTGGCTCTTGTATCCTGGGCACTATTTCCTTCAAGGTGCAGAAGCTTCTCAGCTTAATATATTCCCATCTGTTAATCTCTGCTTTCACTTGTTTGGAGAGTGCAGTTTACTCCTTGAAGATGCCTTTAGTCTCAATGTCATGGAGTGTTTTACCTATGTGTTGTTCTGTATACCTTATGGTTTCCAGTCTGATATCAAGGTCTTTAATCCATTTGGATTTTACCTTCATACATGATGTTAACTGGGGGTCTAAGTTCACTTTTTTGCAAGTGGCAAGCCTGTTGTGCCAACACCACTTGTTGAAGAGGCTTTCTTTGCTCCATTTAGGATTTCTTGTTCCTTCATCGACGATTAGGTGATTGTAAGTCTGGGGAACATTCTCTGTGTATTCAAGCCTATTCCACTGACCTGAGGGTCTGTCTTTATTCCAATTACATGCTGTTTTTCTTTTTTATAACTATTGCTTTTTAATACAGTTTAAAGTTGGGGAAAGTAATGAATCCCAGATTCTTTTTCCCAATGATTGCTTTAGCTATTCGAGGGTGTTTATTTATTTTTGGGCCACACCCATTTGATGCTCAGGGGTTACTCCTGGCTAAGCACTCAGAAATTGCCCCTAGCTTGGTGGGACCAAATGGGACACTGGGGGATTGAACCGTGGTCCTTCCTTGGCTAGTGTTTGCAAGGCAGACACCTTACCTCTAGCGCCACCTCACTGGCCCCGAGGGCATTTATTGTTCCAAATGAATTTCAAAAGTGCTTGATCCACTTCTTTGAGTAATGTCATGGGTATCTTTAGAGGGATCACATTAAATCTGTACAATTCTTTGGGGAGTATTGCCATTTTAATTATGTTAATCCTGCCAATCCATGAGCTGGGCATGTGTTTTCATATTCGTGTGTTCTCTCTTATTTCTTGGAGCAGTGTTTTATACTTTTCTTTGTATAGGTCCTTCATATCTTTAGTAAAGTTGACTCCAAAATATTTGAGTTTGTGTGGCACTAATGTGAATGGGGTTGTTTTCTTAATGTCCATTTCTTCCCTATTATTATTGGTGTATAGAAAGGCCATTGATTTTTGTGTGTTAATTTTGTAGCCTGACAGCTGCTATATGAGTCTATTGTTTCTAGAAGCTTTTTGGTAGAGTCTTTAGGGTTTTCTAAGTAGAGTATCATGTCATCTGGAAACAGTGAGAGCTTGGCTTCTTCCTTTCCTATCTGGATTCCCTTGATATCTTTTTCTTGCCTAATTGCTATAGCAAGTACTTCCAGTGCTATGTTGAATAGGAGTGGTGAGAGAGGACAGCCTTGCCTTGTGCCAGAATTAAGAGGGAAGGCTTTTAGTTTTTCTCCATTGAGGATAATATTTGCCACTGGCTTTTGGTATATGGCCTTAACTATATTGAGAATTGTTCCTTTCATTCCTGTCTTGATGAGAGTTTTTATCAAGAATGGGTGTTGGACCTTATCACATGCTTTCTCTGTGTCTATTAATATGATCATGTGATTTTTATCTTTCTTGTTGATGTACATTATGTTGATAGATTTATGGATGTTAAACCATCCTTGCATTCCTGGGATGAAACCTACTTGGTCATAATAAATGATCTTCTTGATGAGGCATTGTATCCTATTTGCCAGGATTTTGTTGAGGATCTTTGCATCTGTGTTCATCAGGGATATTGGTCTGTAATTTTCTTTTTTGGTAGCATCTCTGTCTGGTTTTGTTATCAAGGTTATGTTGGCTTCATAAAAAGCTATTTGGAACTGTTCCCATTTGTTCGATTTCATAAAAGAGCCTGGCCAGGATTGGTAGTTGTTCCTCTTAAAAAGTTTGAAGAATTTATTAGTGAATTCATCTGGGCCCAGGCTTTTGTTTTGGGGCAGACATTTTATTACCAGCTTAATTTCATCAATAGTGATGGGTGTGGTTAGATATGCTACATCCTCTTTATTCAACCTTGGAATGTTATAAGAGTCCAAAAATTTATCCATTTCTTCCATATTCTCATTTTTAGTGGCATAGAGTTTCTCAAAGTAGTTTCTGATTACCCTTTGAATCTCTGCAATATTGGTAGTGATCTCCCCTTTTTCATTTCTTTGTTTTGTTTTGTTTTTGTTTTTGTTTTTTCGGCCACACCTGTTTAAATCTCAGGGGTTACTCCTGGCCAAGCACTCAGAAATTTCCCCTGGCTTGGGGAACCATATGGGACGCTTGGGGATTGAACTGCAGTCCTTCCTTGGCTAGCATTTGAAGGCAGACATCTTACCTTAGCGACACTTCTCTGCCCCCCCCCCTTTTTCATTTCTAATACGAGTTATCAAGTTTCTCTCTCTCTTTGTTAGTTTTGCTAATGGTCTATTAATCTTGTTTATTTATTCAAAGAACCAACTTCTACATTCATTGATCTTTTGAATTGTTTTCTGGGGTTTTCACTTCGTTGATTTCTGCTCTCAGCTTTGTTATTTCCTTCTGTCTCACTATTTTTGGTTTCTTTTGTTGAGCACTTTCTAATTCTATGAGCTGCATCATTAAGCTATTCAGGTATGCCCCTTCTTCCTTCCTGATGTGTGCTTGCAAAGCTATAAATTTTCCCCTCAGTACCACTTTTGCTGTGTCCCATAGGTTCTGATAGTTTGTGTCTTCATTATCATTTGTTTCCAGGAAAGTTTTGATTTCCTCTTTGATTTTATCTTGGACTCACTGGTTATTCAGTATGAGGCTGTTTAACTTCCAGGTGTTAAAGTTTTTTTTCTGTGTCCTTTTGGAGTTCACATATAAGTTCAGAGCCTTGTGGTCAGTGAAGGTAGCATGCAAAATTTCTATCCTCTTGATATTTTGGAGGTATGTTTTATGTGCCAGCATGTAGTCTATCCTGGAGAAGAATGTGTATCCAGGTTTCTGGGGGTGGAGTATTCCTATATATTACTAGGCCTCTTTCTTCCATTTCTCTTTTCAGGTATAGTATATTCCTTTAGGGTTTCAGTTTGGTTGACCTATCAAGTGTTGACAAAGCCGTTTTGAGGCCTCCCATAATTATTATCGATAATCTTTTTCAGATTTTTCAACAATTGTATTCAATATTTTTTGGCCACTCATTCGGTGCATATATAGTTTAGGAGAGTGATTTCTTCCTGCTGTACATATCCCTTGATTAATACGAAATGTCCAAATGCAACAAAGAGCTGCATTCATTTTGGTTGGGAGGAACCATGCGGCTGGAGAGCCACGTGTTCCCCCCCCCCCCCTTCCCCGACTTGGATGATTTACTTCAGCCTTTGATTTTGAGTCTACATTTGTTCTGACTATTCAGGTGCATTTCTTGTAGGCAACAGAAGGTTGGGTTGAGTTTTTTGATTCATTTAGCCACTCTGTGTCTCTTAACTGGTGCATTTAGTCCATTGACATTGAAAGAATTGTCATAGATTTAGTGCCATCTTTGTGTAAAAGTTTGTTATGTCTGTTGGTCAGTCTTCTCTTAGAGTAGGTCTTTCAATTTTTCTTTTAAGGCTGGTTTTGAGTCTGTAAAGTTTCTGAGCTGTTGTTTATCTGTGAAGCTATGTATTTCTTCAAACCTAAAAGTGAGTTCTTCTGGGTGCTGTATTCTAGGCAAAGCATTTATTTCATTGAGTTTTGTCACTATGTCCCACCACTGCCTTCTAACCTTGAGTGTTTCTTGTGACAGGTCTGCTGTAAATCTCAAGGATGCTCCCTTGAATGTAATTTTCCTTTTTGATCTTGCTGCTTTCAAAATTCTGTCTCTATCTGTGGGATTTGTCATTGCGACTAGGATGTGTCTTGGGTGTTTTTCCTGGGGTAATTTTTAGTTGTTACTCTTCGGGCATGCAGGATTTGATCGCATGTATTCTTTTTGTTTGTTTGTTTTGTTTTATGTTTTGTTTTTTTTGGGGTCACACCCAGCATCGCTCAGGGGTTACTCCTGGCTCTATGCTCAGAAATCGCTCCTGGCAGGCTCAGGGGACCATATGGGATGCCAGGATTTGAACCGATGACCTTCTGCATGAAAGGCAAACACCTTACCCTCCATGCTATCTCTCCGGCCCCAATCGCATGTATTCTTTAGCTCTGGTAGTTTCTTTTTAATAATGTTCTTAACTGTTGATTCTTCCTGGAGATTTTCTTCCTGGGTCTCTTGAATTTAAATGATTCTTAAGTTGTTGAGCTTTTCATAGACTTCTATTTTCATCTGTTTTCATTCTTTGACTAATTTTTCCATTGTCTGATCATTTGCTTTAAGGCTTTTTTTTCCAATCTCTTCTGCTGTATCGAGTTATGCATCACATCTTCCAGCTCACTAATTCTATCCTCAGCTTCTGTTACCCTGTTGGAGAGCTTATCCGTTTTGTCTGTCAATTTGTCTACTGAGTTTTTCAGACCTGTTATTTGATCTGTTATTTCAGTTTGGAGTTTTCTGATTTCTGTCTTTATATTTTCTTGGTTCTTATTAGTATTCTGTTCAATTCGATATATGCTTTTTTTTTTTTTTGAGTTCTGTGAGCATCCTCCATAATTCTTCTCTGAACTCCATATCTGAGAGACTGGCTAGTTGGTTGGCCATTTTCTGGTCATCAGAGTTGCCATCTCCATTCACCAGAGTTGCGTGGTGCTGGCCTGCATTGTTTCCCCATTGTCACACTTGTATTGTGGTTTTTTCTACGTGTTGTGGTGGTATTCATTGGCTAAATGATGTGCGTGACCACGCTACTCTGGCTCCACCCTTTCTGGGTGGGTTGACACCTCCAAGGAAGGGGAGCCTTCCATGAATGTGAGCCACACACAGGATCAAATCTTAGGCCTGATCACGCAGCAGAGAAGACAGTCCAGAGAAATATGCTGGGCTTTAGAGATCCAGCACAGTTCCTAGTGTGATTTTTTTCTGTTGTTGCAGTGGGGTTCATTCATTAGAAAGAGCGCATGGCCGTGAAGCAGAGCTGAGTGGCAGTACTCTTCTGGAGCCTCTAGGAGAGCGATTTTGCTGGGCTCTTTTTGCTCCACTCATGAGAGGTTCAGGACACAGGACAGTAGGAAAACACGCACAGGCAACATTCACAGTCTCTAACAGCTGGGAACTGCTCCGGCAGGCACAGATTTCTCCAGCCTGACATTACAGACAGGGGGCCTGTGCTTGTTTTTTGATCCATTTTGCCAACCTGTGTCCCTTAGATGATGCATTTAGTCCATTGACATTGAGAAAGATAATTGTCATAGGATTTAGTGTCATCTTTGTGTAGTTTTGTGTGTCTGTTGGTCTGTCTTGTCTTAAAGTTGACCTTTCAGTTTTTCTTTTAAGGCTGTTTTTTAGTCTGTAAAGTTTCTGAGCTGTTATTTGTGAAGCTATATATACTTCCTTCAAACCTGAATGTGAGTCTGACTGGGTGCAGTATTCTAGGTGAAGTATTCATTTCATTGAGTTTTGTCAGTATATCTGACCACTGCCTCTGGCCTTGAGGGTTTCTTCTGACAGGTTTGCTGTAAATATTAAGGATGCTCCTTTGAATGTAATTTCCCTTTTTGATCTTGCTGCATTCAGTATTCGATCACTATCTGTTGGATTCGTCATTGTGACTATGATGAGTCTTGGGATACTTTTCTTGAGGTCTCTTTTAGCTGGTATCAATATGATCATTATCATAGTATGCATATTTCCCTAATTTCTCTAGCCTCTTAATCAGTGTGTCTGTGATGAATGTTTTTATTTTAATATAATTTCTATGTTCTTAATTTATTTTGCAAGCTATAAAATTTTAATGTGATAAAATGCTTTAATACTTTTTTAATGGCTAGAACATTCTGTGTTTTGTTCAAGAAATCTTTGGCTGCTAATAAATTATAAAGATTGTCTCTCACATTCTCTTCCTGAACCTATATTTTTTCTGTACATTTGTATATAAAATCCATCCAGAAGTGATTTCTGTATGTGGTGTGACTTATATGCCATGTGTCACATTTTTCTTCTTAATATTTAATTAACTTAAAATTATTTCTTGAAATACCACCATTTCTCCAAAAACTATCTCATTTTTCTCCTAAGTTAAGTGTGGGTGTAGCTATCTACTAAGACCATTATTTCTTAACTAACAAGGCAAAGTAAGTCTAAAACTTTTATCTTTAAATTTTTTTAGCTAACATGAAAAAATGAAGCAGAAGCAGGATTCCTATTCTGCACCATCCACAAAAGTTTATACAACCCTGAGATTAAATCAGAATTCAAAAAGTCCATTGAGAAAAGCACATGTAAAAATTCCAGCATATGGGCCTCAGAGGTATCTTCAGTGACTTGACTCTTTTAGGAAAGATCATAAAAATAAATATGGAACCACATCAAATTAGCAAGTGTTTTCAGGGCAAAAGAAACACAGGCCAAAATGATAAAACATGCTACTAATTAGAAGAAAATATTGCATCCCATATATCATATAATTGGCTAATATCCAGTAAAGATAAAGCACTCATAAATCTCAACCACCAAAAAATCCCAATAATTCTAAGAATAAGACCCACCCCAAATGAGAGGGGAGATGAATGGACACTTCTTCAGAGAATACATAGATACAGATAGAAAGTAGACAAATCAAAAAAGTGTTCAAAAGTTATTACCAGGGAAATTCAAATTAAAATGGCATTGAGATATCACCCCACTTGAGTGATTATGTAAATAGTATAAACAGCCACTATTGCAGTAATCTAGTGAAAAGGAGAATTTTTGTTTGTTGTTGGTAAAAATGTTGTCTAGTCCACCCTCTATGGAAAATGTTAGAGACTTTTCAGAAAACTAAGACTAGAGTTTCTATGCAATGCAATTTAACAATTCCACTTCTTGACATCCCCAAGAACACAAAAACTTAAACTCAAATAGATACAGTCGTATCTGTGTTCATTGTGGTGCTTCATGAGTCACAAGATGGATAGTGACAGATAAATGAATTATGAAGTTATGGTGTATATATACACTGAAATATTATGTGGCTAAAAAAAGATGAAAGCTTGCCTTTTTATATAACTTGGATGAAGTTTACTGGCATTTTGTTAAGTGAAATAAGCCAGAGTATCAACAAAATACTTAGCAGTGGAATATAGAGAAACAAAACAAGGCACAATGACAAACACTTGACCTTGAATTACAGAGCAAGATTACCAAGAGATTACCAAGCATTTGCTGGGAGAATATACAGGGAGAGGAGAAGGTGGGCTGGAGTTGACAGAAGGGCAGTGATGGGGTCTCATAAAGACTTGAGTGGTAATGAAGGTACAGGAACTAGGTATATCAAAACCAGAAATGCCCACACTATGTAATCTTCTTACCTAACTACACTATTCCCATTAAAGTAAAACCTGTTTATCTGTCTAAAAAAATACCTGGCATAATTTGTATAGGAACTGAATTAAATAGCTAGATTTTGCATAAATGGAAATATAACCCCCAACCTTGTTACAGCATCCCAATTTTCTGGAACTTTTATTTTTCTCACTATTTTATTAATTTGTGTATTCAGCACTTACATATATGACATATTTCTTAAGTATTTGCTTTTTTATGTTGCTCATAATGTCAAGTATTGGTTTCCTTTTCTAATCAGCGGCACATACTTTTGTTTTTCTATGATGATTTTATAAGTTTCCTTCATTCCTTCCTTTGTTCCTTCACTCCTCCTTTTCTCCCAACTTTTTTCCTGTCTTCCATTTCTTTTATTCTTCCTTTTGTTCTGTCCCTGACTTTGTTGTCCTAACATTCAAAATATGAATGGTGATAGGGTTAATTCGATATCATTTCCAGAGAAAAAGGTTTTAATTCTACTGCATTAAATAAGAATGACTATAGACGCTATTTTGTGAATACCTTTATCATATAAGTTAGTTTATTCTAATTGTAGTTTGCAAAGATATTTTTTGTTTGTTTTTTTGGCCACACCTGGAGGTTCTCAGGGATTACTCCAGGCTATCTGCTCAGAAATAGCTCCTCGCAAACACGGGGGACCATATGGGATGCCGGGATTCGAACCAACCACCTTTGGTCCTGGATTGGCTACATGCAAGGCAAACCCTCTCCAGCCCCAAAGCAAAGATATTTTAATCATAATGTCTAATTAATGCAAAAGTGATTCCTACAACTATTGAAAATTTAATAGGATTTTTTCTCTTTATTTTTGGTAAAGTAATCACTTTAATTTTGGAATATTAAAACAATAGTGATTTTTGGAATAAATCCAACTTTATGATAATGTAATTTTTTAAATTTGAATTTTCTTTTTTTATATATTCAGGTTTTACATTATGAATGTAACATTGTGAATGATACTGGCTTATAAATTTCTATTACTACAATAAACTAATAAACTATAATAAACTAATCAAGGAATGGTATCAAGATTTCATGGCCTTAAGTAGTGTTGTGTTAAATAATTAACGATGGCTTTGGATGGTGAAGGATGGAGGCCTTTGTCCTTAGGCCCCGGCCACGTGGCTTCATCCCCCATGAACCGGCAGGTCTGGGGTCCAGGAAAGCGATGGGTATTGAACTCACTCACAGGCAGGCATCAGGAAGCATCAGCTTTATTCATCCCTATCCACCACATGTGTGGCCTATATCATAACCTTTCAAGCATTCAGCCATTCTTAGCTAGCCCTGCCTCTTAACTCCTTTCAGCCATCTTCCCTTTGGGCTCCATGCTGGCCAAAGACCAGAAGCGCACGAGAGCCAGTCAAAAGCCCTAATCCCCTCTGGTCCACACCTTATTTACCTTTTCCAAGACCCCTCCCAGGAATGGGTAGGGTCTTGCAGGTAAGGTCAAGTTACCTAGGGAGAAAGGGTGGGAGATGAGGCTTCATCTTCCCCTTCTCTGAAATATAAAAGAACCTTTTGTAATCCTGACTCCACCTTTAGCCAAAGGTGGGTTAATATTTTCATGCAGCAACGTAATAAAGTGAAAATTAACATACCAGCCCTTTTCCAAAACATAACATTTCTGCAAAATATACTATACACCTGTAACTTAAAGTTCTCTTAATGCTTTTCTACCAAGCACTATTCCAGAACTTTCATGTTCCTATACTTTTAAACTATATTGGGGGAACTTTCTGTTTCTATTAACCTTCCCTATACACAAGTACTATAGCATAAATGCATAACATACATTTTAAAAACAGGCTAAGTACATTAAAATACACAGAGGAAACATTTTGCAATTGAAAATATTAGCTATGGAAAACAAAACACAGTTAAATTATAAAGAAATTGACTTAATCAAGACAAAGATGCAGGCGGTTAGAAATCAGATCTTTAAATGGGCTAAACTGTTATTACTCCCTTTTTTAATTTTTTACACTACTACCTAATTTTTCCCATTACCAACACCAATTGTGAAATTTCTTCACCTAAAACCAAATGTCCAGATGATTGATTTGTCCCACGCTGTTCTCACCACGTGGTTTACTTCTATAGTTCCAAGCCCCGCAGATGGTTTGCTCATGCTGTTGACCTTTGTGATCTGGAGGGCAGATGCCAAGCTTGCCTTTTTTCTGGAGCAGAGCTGAGCCAAGCCAAACCACAGGCGGTGCCGCTTCTGGGCTTATTAGGAGCTTTTCACCATCTTTCTGCCACAGGGCCAGGAGTTCTTGGCTGATTGCAGCTGCCTTTTCTCCCCTCCAGGCGGCACTTTGCAAGCAGGTTTTGTGGCCACCGCTTTTTTGCAGGGGGCTTTTGGATGTTCAGAGTTCTAAAAGTCCAGTCCGAAACTTTCTTTTTTTTTTTTTCCGTTTTCAAAAAACTTTTTTTTAAATTTATTTAAACCCTTTAATTACATACATGATTGTGTTTGGGTTTCAGTCATGTAAAGAACACCACCCATCACCAGTGCAACATTCCCATCACCAATGTCCGAAGTCTCCCTTCGCCCCACCCGACCCCCGCCTGTACTCTAGACAGGCTCTCCATTTTACTCATACATTCTCATTATTAGGACAGTTCAAAATGTAGTTATTTCCCTAACTAAACTCATCACTCTTTGTGGTGAGCTTCCTGAGGTGAGCTGGAACTTCCAGCTCTTTTCTCTTTTGTGTCTGAAAATTATTATTACAAGGGTGTCCTTCATTTTTCTTAAAACCCATAGATGAGTGAGACCATTCTGCGTTTTTCTCTCTCTCTCTCTGACTTATTTCACTCAGCATAATAGATTCCGTGTACATCCATGTATAGGAAATTTCATGACTTCATCTCTCCTTACAGCTGCATAATATTCCATTGTGTATATGTACCACAGTTTCTTTAGCCATTCGTCTGTTGAAGGGCATCTTGGTTGTTTCCAGAGTCTTGCTATGGTAAATAGTGCTGCAATGAATATAGGTGTAAGGAAGGGGTTTTTGTATTGTATTTTTGTGTTCCTAGGGTATATTCCTAGGAGTGGTATAGCTGGATCGTATGGGAGCTCGATTTCCAGTTTTTGGAGGAATCTCCATATCGCTTTCCATAAAGGTTGAACTAGACAGCATTCCCACCAGCAGTGGATAAGAGTTCCTTTCTCTCCACATCCCCGCCAACACTGTTTATTCTCATTCGTTGTGATGTGTGCCATTCTCTGGGGTGTGAGTTGGTATCTCATTGTTGTTTTGATTTTCATCTCCCTGATGATTAGTGATGTGGAACATTTTTTCATGTGTCTTTTGGCCATGTGTATTTCTTCTTTGTCAAAGTGTCTGTCCATTTCTTCTCCCCATTTTTTGATGGGGTTAGATGTTTTTTTCTTGTAAAGTTCTGTCAGTGCCTTGTATATTTTGGAGATTAGCCCCTTATCTGATGGGTATTGGGTGAATAGTTTCTCCCACTCAGTGGGTGGCTCTTGTATCCTGGGCACTATTTCCTTTGAGGTGCAGAAGCTTCTCAACTTAATATATTCCCATCTGTTAATCTCTGCTTTCACTTGCTTGGAGAGTGCAGTTTCCTCCTTGAAGATGCCTGTAATGTCCTGGAGTGTTTTGCCTATGTGCTGTTCTATATCTCTTATGGTTTTGGGGCTGATATCGAGGTCTTTAATACATTTGGATTTTACCTTTGTACATAATGTTAGCTGGGGGTCTAAGTTCAATTTTTTGCAAGTGGCTATCCAATTGTGCCAACACCACTTGTTGAAGAGGCTTTCCCTGCTCCATTTAGGATTTCCTGCTCCTTTATCAAAAATTAGGTGGTTGTATGTCTGGGGAACATTTTCTGAGTATTCAAGCCTATTCCACTGATCTGAGGACGTATCCTTATTCCAATACCATGCTGTTTTGATAACTGTTGCTTTGTAGTACAGTTTAAAGTTGGGGAAAGTAATTCCTCCGATATTCTTTTTCCCAATGATTGCTTTAGCAATTCGAGGGTGTTTATTGTTCCAAATGAATTTCAAAAGTGTCTGATCCACTTCTTTGAAGAATGTCATGGGTATCTTTAGAGGGATGGCATTAAATCTGTATAATGCCTTGGGGAGTATTGCCATTTTGATGATGTTAATCTTTAAGCATCATGATTACAGGCATATTTGGAGTTCAATTTTAGTTATAAAAAGAACACCCCCTTCACCAGTGCAACCTTTTTATCACCAATGCACCCCATATCCCTTCTCACCCAATCCCTGCCTGTATATGAGACAATTTCTCTCACTCACTACCATATGTCATGATAGTTGTTAGTATAGTTCTTTCTAACTGAGCTCATCACTCTTTGTGGTAAGCTGGGCTTGGGCTTTTGTTTTGGGCAGACTTTTTATTACCATTTTAATTTCCTCAATAGTTATGGGTCTGTTTAGATAGGCTAGATCATCTTGATTCAACCGTGGAAGATTGTAAGAGTTCAATAATTTATTCATTTTTTTCAAGTTCTCTTGTTTTGTTGCATAGAGTTTCTCAAAGTAATCTCTGATTATCCTTTAAATCTGAAGTATTTGTAGTGATCTCCCCCTCTGTTCATTTCTTTTTTTTTATATTATCAAATATTTTATTTTATTTTTTATTTAAACACCTTGATTACTTACATGATTGTGTTTGGGTTTCAGTCATGTAAAGAACACCACCCATCACCAGTGCAACATTCCCATCACCAATGTCCCAAGTCTCCCTCCTCCCCACCCAACCCCCGCCTGTACTCTAAACAGGCTCTCCATTTTACTCATACATTCTCATTATTAGGACAGTTCAAAATGTAGTTATTTCTCTAACTAAACTCATCACTCTTTGTGGTGAGCTTCCTGAGGTGAGCTGGAACTTCCAGCTCTTTTCTCTTTTGTGTCTGAAAATTATTATTGCAAGAATGTCTTTCATTTTTCTTAAAACCCATAGATGAGTGGGACCATTCTGTGTTTTTCTCTCTCTCTCTGACTTATTTCACTCAGCATAATAGATTTCGTGTACATGCATGTATAGGAAAATTTTATGACTTCATCTCTTCTGACAGCTGCATAATATTCCATTGTGTATATGTACCACAGTTTCTTTAGCCATTTGTCTGTTGAAGGGCATCTTGGTTGTTTCCAGAGTCTTGCTATGGTAAATAGTGCTGCAATGAATATAGGTGTAAGGAAGGGGTTTTTGTATTGTATTTTTCTGTTCCTAGGGTATATTCCTAGGAGTGGTATAGCTGGATCGTATGGGAGCTCGATTTTCAGTTTTTGGAGGAATCTCCATATCGATTTCCATAAAGGTTGAACTAGATGGCATTCCCACCAGCAGTGGATAAGAGTTCCTTTCTCTCCACATCCCCGCCAACACTGTTTATTCTCATTCTTTGTGATGTGTGCCATTCTCTGTGGTGTGAGGTGGTATCTCATCATTGTTTTGATTTGCATCTCCCTGATGATTAGTGATGTGGAGCACTTTTTCATGTGTCTTTTGGCCATTTGTATTTCTTCTTTGTCAAAGTGTCCATTTTTTCTCCCCATTTTTTGATGGGATTAGATGTTTTTTTTCTTGTAAAGTTCTGTCAGTGCTTCGTATATTTTGGAGATTAGCCCCTTATCTGATGGGTATTGGGTGAATAGTTTCTCCCACTCAGTGGGTGGCTCTTGTATCCTGGGCACTATTTCCTTTGAGGTGCAGAAGCTTCTCAGCTTAATATATTCCCATCTGTTAATTTGATTTATTAAATGTTCTCTCTCCCATTCTTTATGAGTTTTGCTAGTGGTTTATCAATCTTGTTTATTTTTCAAAGAACTAACTTTTGCTTTTATTAATCTTTCAGGTTGTTTTTTGAATTTCCACTTCATTGATTTTGCTATTGTTATTTACTTCTGGCCTACCTATTTATGGTTCATTTTGTTGAACCTAATTTTATAAGCTGTGTTATAAGTCTTTATAAGTCTAATTTTATAAGCTGTGTCATTAAGTTATTTATGTAGGCCCCTTCTTCCTTCCTGATGTGTGCTTGCAAAGCTATAAAGTTTTCTCTTAGTACTGCTTTTGCTGTGTCCCACAAATTTTGATCATTAGTGTCTTCATTTGCATTTGTTTCCAGGAATCTTTTGGTTTCCTCTTTGATTTCATTTCTGATCCACTGATTTTTCAGTAGTGATCTGCTTAATTTTCAGGTGTTAAAGTTTATCTTCTGTGTTCCTTTGTAGTTGACTTCTAATTTCAGTGCATTGTGGTCTGAGAAGGGAGCCCATACAATTTCAATCCTCTTGATTTTATGGAAGTATGTTTTATGGGCTAGCATGTTGTCTATCCTGAAGACCACATTGAAGAAGAATGTGATTCAGTTTTCTGGGGATGAAATGCTATATATATAATGCTATATATATATATATATATATATATATATATATATATATATATATATATATATATATATATATATATATATACAGGGCACTTTCTTCCATTTCTCCTTTGAGAGCTAGTATATTCTTGTTGGGTTTCAGCATGGTTGACGTATCAAAGAGGGACAGAGCAGTGTTATTATTGTGTTGCTATTGAGATCTTCTTTTGATTTGTTAACAACTGTATTAAATATATTTCTGGCCCTACATTGGGTGTATATATATTTAGGAGTGTGATTTCTTTCTGTTGTATATATCTCTTGATTATTACAAAATATCCATCTTTGCCTTTAATTTTTCTAAGTCTAAAATTTGTGTTATCTGATATTAATATGGCCAATTCAGCATTTTTACAGATGTTGTGTGCTTGATGGTTTCCTCCAACCTTTGATTTTGAGTATATGTTTATTCTGACTATTCAGGTGTTTTTCTTGTAGGCAACAGAACGTTGAATTTATCTTTTTTTTTCTTTTTTTGTTTTGGTTTTTGGGCCACACCCGGCGATGCTCAGGGGTTACTCCTGGCTGTCTGCTCAAAAATAGCTCCTGGCAGGCACCAGGGACCATACGGGACACCGGGATTTGAACCAACCACCTTTGGTCCTGAATTGGCTGCTTGCAAGGCAAACGCCGCTGTGCTATCTCTCCGGGCCCGAATTTATCTTTTGATTCATTTTGCCACTCGGTGTCTTTTAACAGGTGCATTTAGTCCATTGCCATTGAGAGAGATAATTTTCATGGGATTTAGTGTCATATTTATGTAGAACTTTATTCTGTCTCTTGGCTGTCCTGTCTTAAAGTATACTTTTCAGTTTTATTTTTAAGGCTGGTTTTGAGTCTTTAAAAAAATTCTTTTGGGTTTTTGAGCTACATCCAGTGATAGGAGTTACTCCTGGCTATGTACTCAGAAATCGCTCCTGGCTTGGAGGATCAGATGGGACATCGGGAGATTGGACCGTGGTCATCCTAGGTCAATCGCATGCAAGGCAAACACCCTACAGCTGTGCCACCACTCTGGCCTCAGAATCTGTAAAAATTCTGAGGTGTTGTTTATCCATAAAGCTATGTATTCTTCCTTCAAATCTAGATGTGAGTTTGTCTAGGTGCAGAATTCTAGGAGCAGCATTCATTTTATGGGATTTTGTCACTAAATCCCACCACTGCCTTCTGGTCTCAAGGGTTTCTTGTGACAGATCTGCTGTAAATCTTAAGGACACCCCTTTGAATAATATTTACCTTTTTGATATTGCTGCTTTCAGTATTCTGTCCCTGTCTGTGGGATTTGTCATTGTGACTAGGATGTGTCTTGGGGTGCTTTTCTTCAGATCTCTTTTCACTGGTATTCTTAGGGCATGCAGGATTTGGTTGCATGCAGTCTTTAGCTCTGGGGTTTTCTCTGCAATGATGTGCTTGACTGTTGATTCTTCCTGGCATTATTTTTTCTGAATTTCTGGTACTCCAATGATTCTTATGATATTTCTGTTGAGTTTATCAAAGACTTTTATTTTCATCTACTCACATTCTTTGAAGATTTTTTTCTATTGTCTGATAATTTGCATTTAGGCTCTTTTTTCAATCTCTTCTGTTGTGTGGAGTTGTTGTGCACCTTATTTTTCAGCTCGCTGATTCTGTCCTCAGCTGCTGTTGCTTCATTGGAGAGGCTTTCCTTTTTTTTTATTTAAATACCTTGATTACATACATGATTGTGTTTGGGTTTCAGTCATGTAAAGAACACCACCCATCACCAGTGCAACATTCCCATCACCAATGTCCCAAGTCTCCCTCCTCCCCACCCGACCCCCGCCTGTACTCTAAACAGGCTCTCCATTTCCCTCATACATTCTCATTATTAGGACAGTTCAAAATGTAGTTATTTCTCTAACTAAACTCATCACTCTTTGTGGTGAGCTTCCTGAGGTGAGCTGGAACTTCCAGCTCTTTTCTCTTTTGTGTCTGAAAATTATTATTGCAAGAATGTCTTTCATTTTTCTTTTTTTGTTGTTGTTGTTTTTTGTTTGTTTGTTTGTTTGTTTGTTTTTGGGTCACACCCGGCGGTGCTCAGGGGTTACTCCTGGCTGTCTGCTCAGAAATAGCTCCTGGCAGGCACAGGGGACCATATGGGACACCGGGATTCGAACCAACCACCTTTGCTCCTGGATCAGCTGCTTGCAAGGCAAACGCTGCTGTGCTATCTCTCCGGGCCCGTCTTTCATTTTTCTTAAAACCCATAGATGAGTGAGACCATTCTGCGTTTTTCTCTCTCTAACTGACTTATTTCACTCAGCATAATAGATTCTCTGCACATCCATGTATAGTAGAATTTCATGACTTCATCTCTCCTGACAGCTGCATAATATTACATTGTGTATATGAACCACAGTTTCTTTAGCCATTCGTCTGTTGAAGGGCATCTTGGTTGTTTCCAGAGTCTTGCTATGGTAAATAGTGCTGCAATGAATATAGGTGTAAGGAAGGGGTTTTTGTATTGTATTTTTGTGTTCCTAGGGTATATTCCTAGGAGTGGTATAGCTGGATCATATGAGAGCTCGATTTCCAGTTTTTGGAGGAATCTCCATATCGATTTCCATAAAGGTTGAACTAGATGGCATTCCCATTAGCAGTGGATAAGAGTTCCTTTCTCTCCACATCCCTGCCAACACTGTTTATTTTCATTCTTTGTGATGTGTGCCATTCTCTGTGGTGTGAGGTGGTATCTCATCATTGTTTTGATTTGCATCTCCCTGATGATTAGTGATGTGGAGCACTTTTTCATGTGTCTTTTGGCCATTTGTATTTCTTCTTTGTCAAAGTGACTGTTCATTTTTTCTCCCCATTTTTTGATGGGATTAGATGTTTTTTTCTTGTAAAGTTCTGTCAGTGCTTCGTATATTTTGGAGATTAGCCCCTTATCTGATGGGTATTGGGTGAATAGTTTCTCCCACTCAGTGGGTGGCTCTTGTATCCTGGGCACTATTTTCTTTGAGGTGCAGAAGCTTCTCAGCTTAATATATTCCCATCTGTTAATCTCTGTTTTCACTTGCTTGGAGAGTGCAGTTTCCTCCTTGAAGATACCTGTAATGTCCTGGAGTGTTTTGCCTATGAGCTGTTCTATATCTCTTATGGTTTTGGGGCTGATATCGAGGTCTTTAATCCATTTGGATTTTACCTTCGTACATGATTAAGCTGGGGGTCTAAGTTCAATTTTTTGCAAGTGACTATCCAATTGTGCCAACAGCACTTGTTGAAGAGGCTTTCTTTGCTCCATTTAGAATTTCTTGCTCCTTTACCAAAAAGTAGGTGATTGTATGTCTGGGGAACATTTTTTGAGTATTCAAGCCTATTCCACTGATCTGAGGGCCTGTCCTTATTCCAATGCCATGATGTTCTGATAACTATAGCTTTGTAGTACAGTTTAAAGTTGGGGAAAGTAATTCCTCCCATATTCTTTTTCCCAATGATTGCTTTAGCTATTCAAGGGTGTTTATTGTTCCAAATGAATGTCAAAAGTGCCTGGTCCACTTTTTTGAAGAATGTCATGGGTATCTTTAAAGGGATCGCATTAAATATGTATAATGCCTTGGGGAGTATTGCCATTTTGATGATGTTAATCCTGCCAATCCTTGAGCAGGGTATGTGCTTCCATTTTTGTGTGTCCTCTCTTATTTCTTGGAGCAGAGTTTTATAGTTTTCTTTGTATAGGTCCTTCACATTTTTAGTCAAGTTGATTCCAAGATATTTGAGTTTGTGTGGCACTATTGTGGATGGGTTTGTTTCCTTAATGTCCATTTCATCCTTATTACTCTTGGTGTATAGAAAGGCCACTGATTTTTGTGTGTTAATTTTGTAGCCTGCCACCTTGCTATATGAGTCCATTGTTTGTAGAAGCTTTTTGGTAGAGTCTTTAGGGTTTTCTAAGTAGAGTATCATGTCATCTGCAAACAGTGAGAGCTTGACTTCTTCCTTTCCTATCTGGATTCACTTGATATCTTTTTCTTGCCTAATCGCTATAGCAAGTACTTCCAGTGCTATGTTGAATAGGAGTGGTGAGAGAGGACAGCCTTGTCTTGTGCCAGAATTTAGAGGGAAGGCTTTTAGTTTTTAACCATTGAGGATAATATTTGCCACTGGCTTGTGGTAGATGGCCTTCACTATATTGAGAAAGATTCCTTCCATTCCCATCTTGCTGAGATTTTTTATCAAGAATGTTTGTTGGACCTTATCAAATGATTTCTCTGCATCTACTGATATGATCATGTGGTTTTTATTTTTCTTGTTATTGATGTTGTGTATTATGTTGATAGATTTACGGATGTTAAACCATCCTTGCATTCCTGGGATGAAATCTACTTGATCTTCTTAACGAGGCATTGAATCCTATTTGCCAGGATTTTGTTGAGGATCTTTGCATCTGCATTCATCAGTGATATTGGTCTGTAATTTTCTTTTTTTTGTAGCATCTCTGTCTGGTTTAGGTATCAAGGTGATATTGGCTTCATAAAAGTTATTTGGAAGTGTTTCCGTTTGTTCAAATTCATGAAAGAGTCTTGCCAGTATTGGTAGCAGTTCCTCTTGGAAAGTTTGAAAGAATTCATTAGTCATTTCATCTGGGCCTGGGGTTTTGTTTTTTTGGCAGACATTTGATTACCGTTTTAATTTCATCAATGGTGATGTGGGTGTTTAGATATGCTACATCCTCTTCCTTCAACCGTGGAAGATTATAAGAGTCCAAGAATTTATCCATTTCTTCCAGTTTCTCATTTTTAGTGGCGTAGAGTTTCTCAAAGTAGTTTCTGATTACCCTTGAATTTCTGTCATATCAGTAGTGATCTCTCCTTTTTCATTCCTAATACGAATTATCAAGTTTCTCTCTCTCTCTTTCTTTGTTAGTTTTGCCAGTGGTCTATCAATCTTGTTTATTTTTTCAAAGAACCAACTTCTGCTTTCATTGATCTTTCGGATTGTTTTTTGTGTATCCACTTCATTGATTTCTGCTCTCAGCTTTGTTATTTCCTTCTGTCTTCCAATTATTGTTGAGCACTTTCTAGTTCTTTTAGCTGTGTCATTAAGCTACTCAGGTAAGCTCCTTCTTCCTTCCTGATGTGTGCTTGCAAAGCTATAAATTTTCCTCTCAGTACTGCTTTTGCTGTGTCCCATAATTCTGATAGTTTGTGTCTTTATTGTCATTTGTTTCCAGAAACCTTTTAATTTCCTCCTTGATTTAATCTCGGACCCACTGGTTATTGAGTATGAGGCTGTTTAACCTCCAGGTGTTAAAGTTTTTCTTCTGAGTCCCTTTGGAGTTCACAAATAATTTCAGAGCCTTGTGGTCAGCGAAGGTGGTCTGAAAAATTTCTATTCTCTTGATATTATGGAGGTATGTTTTATGTGCCAGCATGTAGTCTATCCTGGAGAATGTCCCATGTACATTGGAGAAGAATGTGTATCCAGGTTTCTGGGGATGGAGTGTCCTATATATATCCACTAGGCCTCTTTCTTCCATTTCTCTCCTCAGGTCTAGTATATTCTTGTTGGGTTTCAGTCTGGTTGACCTATCCAGTGTTGACAAAGACGTGTTGAGGTCTCCCACAATTATTGTGTTGTTATTGATATTATTTTTCAGATTTGTCAACAGTTGTGTTAAATATTTTGCTGGCCCCTCATTCGATGCATATATGTTTAGGAGAGTGATTTCTTCCTGCTCTCCAAAGCCCTTGATTAATATAAAATGTCCATCTTTGTCCCTTACAACCTTCCTGAGTATAAAGTTTGCATTATCTGATATTAGTATGGCCACTCCAGCTTTTTTATGGGTGTTGTTTGCTTGGATAATTTTTCTCCAGCCTTTTATTTTGAGTCTATGTTTGTTCTGACTATTCAGGTGCATTTCTTGTAGGCCGCAGAAGGTTGGATTGAGTTTTTTGATCCATTTAGCCACTCTGTGTCTCTTGACTGGTGCATTTAGTCCATTGACGTTGAGAGAAAGAATTGTCTTGGGATTTAATTCCATCTTTATATCAAAATTTGTTGTGTCTTTTGGTTAGTCTTGTCTTAAATTAGGTCTTTTAGTATTTCTCTTAAGACTGGTTTTGTGTCTGTAAAGTTTCTGAGCTGTTTTTTGTCTTTGCAACCATGTATTCTTCTGTCAAACCGGAATGTGAATTTTGCTGGGTATAGTATTCTGGGTGAAGCATTCATTTCATTCAGTCTTGTCACAATATCCCACCACTGCTTTCTGGCATTGAGTGTTTCTGGTGACAGGTCTGCTGTAAATCTCAAGGATGCTTGCTTGAACGTAATTTCCACTTTTGATCTTGCTGTTTTCAGAATTCTCTCTCTATCTGTGGGATTTGTCATTGTGACTAGGATGTGTCTTGGGGTGGTTTTTCTGGGGTCTCTTTTGGTTGGTACTCTTCGAGCATGCAGGATTTGATCACATATATTCTTTAGCTCTGGAAGTTTCTTTTTAATGATGTTCTTGACCGTTGATTATTCCTGGAAATTTTCTTCCTGGGTCTCTGGGACTCCAATGATTCTTAAGTTGTTTCTGTTGAGCTTATCATAGACTTCTATTTTCATCTGTTCCCATTCTTTGACTAATTTTTCCATTGTCTGCTCATTTGCTTTAAGTTTTTTTTCCAATCTCTCTTGCTGTATGGAATTCTTATGTATCTCATCTTCACAGCACCAAGTGTATTCTCAGCTTCTGGTACCCTGTCCCAGAGCTTATCCATTTTGTCATTCACTTCGTTTACTGACTTTTCAGGCCTGTTAGTTGACATGTTATTTCAGTTTGGAGTTTTGTGAATTCTGTCTTCATATTTTCTTGGTTCTTATTAGTGTTCTGTTCAACTCTATCCATGGTTTCTTTGAGTTCTTTGAGAATCTTCCATATTGCTAGTCTAAAGTCCTTATCAGAGAGGTTGATTAGTTGGTTGGTCATTATCTGGTCATCAGAATTGTCATCTTCATTCTCTATGTCTGATGCTGGCCTGCATTGTTTCCCCATTGTCACACTTGTATTGTGGGTTTTTCTACGTGTTGTGGTGGTATTCATTGTCTATATGATGCAGGCAGCACACTCCTCTGGCTCCGCCCTTTCTGGATGGGCTGACTTGCCTCTAAGTGAGGGGAGTCCTCCGTGGATGAAGCCTCACTCTGGATCAAATCTTAGGCTCGAGCATGCAACAGAGAAGACAGTCCGGAGAGAAATGCTTGCTTCTGTGATATAGTACAGTTCTTAGTGTGATTTTTTCTTCTTGTTGCGATGGTGTTCTTTTCTTAGAAAGAGCTCATGGCCGCATAGGGAAGTAGCGCAGCCGTCCTCTGCTGGAGCCTCTTTTCGCCCCACTCCCAAGAGTTTCACGCAAGAGGACAGTAGACAGACATACACAGGTAGCACTCAGTTTTTCACAGTTGGGCCCCACTGGGCAGTCGTAGTTTCGTGGATTTTCCCCGCCTGATGTCCCAAACAGGGGACCCAGCTTCTCAAGGCTTTTCATTGATTGAGGTTTTCATTTTGTCTAGAAAGATTTTTAGGCCTGTTATTTCAGTTTGGAGTTTTATGATTTCTATTTTCATATCCTCTTGATTCTTATTTGTGGTTCATTCAGCTTGATCCATGCTTTCTTTGAGTTCTATGAATATCCTCGATATTTCTTCTCTAAATCCTTTATCTGAGAGTCTAAATAAGTGGTTGGGACTTTTTTGGTCATTATAGTTGCCATCTTCATTCTCTATGCATGCATTGTTTCCCCATTGTCACAGTGGTAGTTTTCTTCATGTTGTGCTAGGGTTCATTGGCTAGGAGATGTGCACAGCCACAAGGTGCAGCAGAACAGCTAAACTCCTCTGGTTCCACCCTTCATGGACAAGAACAGCTCACCTCTAGAGAAATGCCCTCAGGTAACTTCTGGCAGGATGGTTTAAGGTCCAGCCTTGCAGAGCAAAGAAAGTCAAAATGTCTGCCTTGGTCTAAAGCACACAGCAGGAATCAGGTACAGTTTTTATCCTTAATGTGGAAAAAATTAGAAGTTTTTATCACACGATAGTTGATACAAGTTACTATTTTCAGGGCCATACAGAGTGCTCAAAGGGCTAAGAAATATGCTTTACATCTGTGAGGTACTTTCTTTCATCTCCAGTCCTACGTCTCCTCATCCTTAAGCTCCACCAGGTGTGATTGGTGTCCCTCAGCACTACTGAGCTTGAGGAGCAATGCTGGGCCCGAGGAGAATTGATAAACTTGAGAAGTACTGCTGGGCCTGAGGAGTATCACTAAGCCTGAGGAGCACTGATGGTCCTAAGGAGAAGTGCTGGGCCTGAGGAGCATTGCTGGATACAAGGAGCATTGCTGAGCTTGAAGAGCACCACTGGGCCTCAGAGCACTGCTGAGCTTGAAGAGCACTGCATTGCCAGACTTCAGCATTGAACAACGAGGCCCTCAGTGCTGGGCCAGAAATAATCCCAGGCCTCTGGTCACTGCTTTGAGCGACCTCTCCCTCCCAAATTTTATTGAAGTTTTTTTATTCTTAGAAAATGGAAGAAGAAAGATGTAGAAATGCAGTTCTTTTAAAGATAGAAATCTTTCAAAAGTTTACAATAGTGATGGGAGGAAAGAGACAAGTAATTCAGTATCTATAGTACACAAAGATTTGAGACATTGAGTCCACTCTGTGATTCTCTCATGTGTGTATGGAAATTATCACACTCAGTTTCCACTGGTTTTCCTGGGTTTATCTCAGTCCCCTAAACTATAAACTTCCCTGAACAGAGTCTTGGCCTCCTTACATTACTCTCTTTGGTCTTGCGCAGACAGAAATGGACGTTTATTGAGTGAATGAATGATTTAAACCTGATACAAGTGAAGCACACCCTAAAATGTGGTGCCCAATGACTGGGAAGAAATGTGTGCCTTGTCAGAAACATGTGGCATTTATGTGCTATCGTCATTTTCATGGCCTGAGATTCAAGGACACTAGAAAAAAATGCCATGATCTAGAGAACGCAAGAGACCAGACAAAATGAACATGTGTATGTGTGTGTGTTTAATTACATAATATGGTCTGAGACAAAGTTTCATGAGACTCTTGAACTTAAAGTAATTCTTCTCACTGTCTCTAATCCTGTTTTACTGCTCACAGAACAGCAGTATGGTAGCATTTTGTCTGAGACATACCATGAGGAGAGCATGGGATTGGGGGACTGAATGTCATGCAAGTATTGGGGGGGGGGAGACAGAACAAGCATAGAGTTTCCAGAGAGCCACTTGTTGAGAAAGGCTAGTCAGCCTGCAGACCTTTGGGCCCTGTTCCCTAAACTAATCTTTCTAGTTTCTAGTTCCTATTCAGTCTAGCACTATATGGGGTGTGTCTTTGGTGAAGAGAGAGAGAGAGAGAGAGAGAGAGAGAGAGAGGAGAGGCAGGAGAGAGAGACTTACTTCAGCTCCCCAGCCTTCTCCCAGGGTCACCTTCCCCCAGAGGCACTGCTCAGTAAAGCAGCAGCGGCAGCATCAGCTGTTTGCTGTCGATAAGAGATGAGTCATCAGTAAATGAGAGTGTTCTTGTTCAAGATGGAGAGCAGTAGCTCAGGAACCTTTGCTGATTAGGAATCTTTTAATTCATAATTTCTTTTTGGTCCCTGAATATGAACAGCAATAGTGAATTTACAAAGCACTTCAAAAGAAAATGTCCTGCTTAATTGTACCCCAGGGCTCTCCTCTTCACAGGAAGCAAACTTGAGGTGCAGGAGACTGTCCGCAATTCCCCTCAGACAGCCGGATAAGGAGGGAGGTCAGAGCTCAGGCCTCCGACTCCAGATAACAAGGGGAAAGAGGGGGAAAGACACAAATCCACCCAATAATAACACCAGCTGGCACAGGCACTTACCAAGTAAATTGGGAAGGAAATTTCTTAGGAGGCTTTAAGAAGGCAGAGGCAAAGGAGCAGTTAATCTGAAATACAGCATTGAAAGGCTCGGCAGACGAATGATTCTGGTCTTCCAGATAAGGTGCCTTCTGGAATTCAAAAGCACCCAAGAACGGCAAGACAACGGGTCGCTGGGCTTAGTTATGTAAACATGGCACTGGTTGACACTGAGGGTGTGTATTAGAAACTTCCGTGCAATGCTGGCCAGAAGATCAATGTTGAACCTGATTGCATTGTGATCTATTGGCTGGCCTTGGAATACAGAATGGAACATTAGCGCCACTGAAGAAGGGGACTGTAGGAGGCCTTTGCCCAGCCAAATCACTGGCTGCTGCAGTGAGGCTGTGCAGAGAAGACATGCTTTAGCCTGCATTTGCAGCTGGCATGCACCCCTTCCATTGTACAGACATATGTTTAAATTCATTCAAGGAATATCTTCAACATGTTTCTTGCCTCAGTATCCAGGGCATGTCCCAAGTGGTTTAAAATCTCCGTGTTTCCTTCTTCGATCCTACAGCATTGTGGTTAGAGCTGGACTATCTCCAGCTAAGGACCTAACCAGCCAGCCAGCCAGCCCGCAAGAAGCCCACTCTGGCATCCTTGCCCACCATGCAATACCTTTAGAGTCCTCCCACATGGCACTTCTCTAAGTGCTATATAATTCTCTCCACCCAAACCTCATGCCACAAACAAAATAAAGGACCTTTTCATGGTAGAAAAATACAAAATTCAGGGACAAGAGCCATAGCACAGTAGGTAGGGCATTTGCCTCACATGTGGCCAATCAGAGTTCAATCCCCGGCATCCCATATGGTCCCTGGAGCCTGCCAGGAGTAATTTCTAAGTGCAGGACTAAGAGTAACCCCTGAGCAATTCTGGTTATGACCCAAAAACCAAAAAATAAATGATTAATTCATACTTGACTGATGGACTCCAAGGAGAGCTATAAGCTGCCTTTGAGACCCCTAAATGACCCCCTATAAATTTGACAATTTGAGTAGAGTCCTATGTAGTGACTTCAGGATTTGGGGGGTGGATTTCTTTTTTTCTGCAATAATGATTAGAGTTGATAGCTTCTTCTGTCTTTGTTTAAATCCTCGCTGGCAAAGAAAGTGAGGGTTTTATCTGCCATGTTCTATTTCAAAGGAACAAACACCCAAAGTGCTGTGAACTTTCTAAAAGTCTGTGACAACTCTATTCTGCGGGATTTGCACCAAAACTTTCCCCTACCTGGGAGCCTCTCTATAGGTGAGGCTCTGAGAGCCAGAGAATTGCACTGTCAGCAGAGCACTCTCTGACTTCTGGCTGCCTCTTTTGGGGCTTGTTGCTGTGGAAGGGTTCAAAGAGGCTAGGTCTGAGCAGGCAGTTTATTGTTTTCATGAACTTCTGCTCCATATGGGCAAATCAACTTTGAGTACACATTGGGATCCAATGGGGCTCTTGACCCTACTGATAAATAATCCAATCATTAGTTCACACTTTCCTATATTTCACTGAGACAACTTTCCTTGCCAATACCTACCTGAGGGGTTTTGTCTCTGAAGAAGATGAGTCCCCCTAGGGTCATCTGGGGTGTGCAGGCAGGGACATCCTCATGCTTTCTGATGATTTTGTGGCCAGTGTGGATAGTTATTTCCTAGAAAATGAACTTTTATAACCCATGTAGTCCATTGAAATGCAGTTCTTTATTTCCTCCCCAGTTGCTTTTTTCCACTTCTTCAAATTGCTTTTGAAGGTGGCTATTTAAAAATATAGGAGAGAAAGACCAGAAAAATTGCATTTAGTACTTTTCTACCCCAATGAAGAAGAGTGAGGCTGCTTCCTTTGTTAGTGATAAAACTATCACCTATGGGGTTCTTTAGTGGAGAAGGTAAACTGCAGGATCAATGGCTTGATCTTCATTTTGAGCTGCCATCCTCAAATTCCAGGGGCATCACTCCTGCCTGTACCCCACAGAATTCTTGAAGATTAACCGATTAATAGGACCTTTCTCCTGTTCCTGAGAGAATAGGCTTCAAACATCTGGAAAGACCCAGCCAAGCCTTCCTAAGAGTCTTCCTTCATCTCTTGCTCTTTCCCCACGTTGCAGTTTCTCTCTCACTCATCTCCACATTGTGTGCTTAGAAAGAAACCACAGGAAGAATTGTGTCTGCTTTTTGTCTGTTTCAGGGAAGGGTTTTTTATCTATCATCTTTATTTTTAATTTTACACAGCAGCTGAGATAAAACACTTTGTTTCTTGCTCTCATGACTACTTACCTCTATAAGTTGACCAGCACCTGTTAAAGTAACAGTGTTTTCATTCTATTCAGGATACTTCTTTCTGGTACTTGGCACTCACTTGACTGGAAGTACCTTTGGATTGAAGCACCTTTTGGATTGATCTTTATGCTACCTGTTCTCCACCCCAGACGGTGGTCTTTCACTTCCTGATAAAAACCCAGGTCTCAGGGAGAAATTGTCTTCAGTTTCTTTCCCACAGCCAGGTTGTCTACTAATTATATCTTTGCTTGCTGGCAGATAGCTTTTGGTGGAAGTTCCTCAACCTGTTTAATCTCCCTAACTGTGTGTGGATTATTTCCTGTCTTGTTTCCAGACCCACATATCCCCAATCCCTTGGGGAGATGGCAAGGCTGGGGGATGGGTTTCAGAAACTGTCAGTATCATGCTGGCCCATGGGGAGTCCATTTGCTTTGGAAGTCAAACCCTCAGATTCCTGTTTGAGGTGGAGAATATGCTGACATGGGATCAATTAGAGGCAAGTGAATTTGGGGGGGGGTGGGTCACACCTGGCAGTGATCAGGGTTTTTTCCTGCCTGACTCAGGAATCACTCCTGGAAGAACTCAGGTGTCTGGTATTGAACCTGTGTCAGCCACATATAAAATAGAGCCCTTCTTTCTCTCTTCTCTTTTCATCCCAGCCAATGAGTTTGGATGATGTCATAGGAACATTCTTATTTGACATTTGAAGTTCTTATTTGACTTCATAGAAATGTTCTTTTCCTGTAGAATACTTAAGAAAATAGGATTTTACATATTTACCCTTTTCTTGTTTGCTTGCTTTCTTCTTCCTCTTCTCTTCTGTCTTTTCCTCTCCTCTTACTCATTTCTCCCTTTCACTTTTTCTTTCTCATCTTTTGATATTTGAATCATTTTGAGACCGGGCTAGGCAGGATGGAAATAGTTGTATGACCTTAGACTAATAACTATTATAAATTTTAACAAGTGTCTTCTTCAAAAATGTAACCTATAGGCATTTATTTGTATACTAAGTAAATATTTATTGGCTAATCTTTTGCCACAAGCCCTTTACTCAGCCCACTATTCATCCTGACACTAGCATAACTGTCATATATCTCAGGTGTGTCATCCAAGGTAAGGACTATTTGGTCCCTGATATCAATAAGGACACTCTCAGGGGCCGGAGTGACAATGCAGCAATAGGGAAGTTGCCTTACACGAGGCTGATCTAGGACGAACCTCGGTTCAGTTCCCAGCATCCCATATGGTCCCTGAAGCCAGGAGCGATTTCTGAGTGAATAGCCAGGAGTAACCTCTGAGTGTCACCGGGTGTGGCCCCAAAACAAACAAACAAAAAAGGACATCTCAGCTGCCAGTGTAACAACCAATCTCTTCCCCAAGCTCTTCCCTCAGCCTGCCACCCATCCTAATACCTGGGTTGTCTGCCCTCTTATTCAGAACTGTGATACAATAATGCATTGGCACAAAGACATTTTAATTTATATCTAATATTTCCAGGCATATTTTCTCCGTGTACTTCTTTATCTTAGAAAATATACAACCTCAAAACTCAGTTGACCAAACAAATTAATTAGTGGCAATTTTTCCTATTATACTTACACGTGTGCTTTGGAAAATAACTTATAAGGTAGATAAACTTCTAGCCACCTTTTACATAATCAAATCAATATATCACTTCCTCAAATAATGAGGAACATGAAACTCCATCATTCCAACCCATTAAATGCAAAGAATAATGGAGAAACTATGGAGGACAGTGGCAATTGGAAGTATGGAGAAAAAACTAGGAAAATTTCTTAGCCCACCAAAATTCCCAAACTGTGTAGATCAGGACCTAAAAACAACACTTATTGTGTTGGCAACAGAAACTAACCCATGAAATTAAGCAATCTATACATGAATAATATAACCAACTCAAAGAAGAAATCTCTCAGATGATGAGAAAAGGCAGACCTTTTTGGAATTTCCTCTGCCTGCTCTGGCCTAAGACTTGATTCTGTGTGTCATCCTTTCCTGAGGGCTCCCCTTCCTTGGAGGTGAGTCAACTTGCCCACAAAGGGTGGAGCCAGCTGAATTCTGCTGTGGCTCTGAAGCACAGCAGACCTCTTTGGACTTTTCTCTGCCTACTCTGGACTAAGACTCGATCCTGTGTGGCTTTCTTCTCTGAGGGCTCCCCTTCCTTGGAAGTTATTTGGCCCACCCACAAAGGATGGAGCCAGCTGAATTCTGCTGTGGCTCTGAGCACAGCAGACCTCTTTAGACTTTGCCTGCTCTGGCCTAAGACTTGATCCTGTGTGGCTTCCTTCCCTGAGGGCTCCATTCCTTGGAGGTAAGTCGACCTGCCCACAAAGGGTGGAGCCAGAGGAGCACAAGAGCTCTGCTTCGCTTCTTGGATGCATACATCATCTTGTCAATGAATACCACCACAACATGTAGAAAAACCCACAATACAAGTGTGACAATGGGGAAACAATGGGGACCAGCACCAGGCATAGAGAATAAAGATGACAACTTTGATGACCCAAAAATGGTCAACCACCTAGTTAGTCTCTCAGATATGGAGTTTAGAGGAGAAATATAGAGGATGTTCACGGAACTCAAAGAAAGCATAGATTGATTTGAACAAAACACTAATAATAATCAAGAGAATATGAAGATAAAAATCAAAAAAACTCCAAACTGAAATAACAATGAAATAACAGGTCTGAAAAACTCAGAAGAATTGAAAAACTCAATGAAAAACCTTTCCAACAGGGTAACAGCAGCTGAGGATAGAATTAGTGAGCTGGAAAATGAGATCCATAACAAATCTATACAGCAGAAGAAATTTTAAAAGAGCCTTAAAGCAAATGATCACACAATGGAAAAATTACACAAAGAATGTGAACAGATGAAAATAGAAGTCTTTGATAAGCAACAGAAATAACTTAAGAATCATTGGAGTCCCAGAGACCCAGGAAGAAAATCTCCAGAAAGAATCAAAAGTCAAGAACATCATCACAGAGAAACTGCCAGAGCTAAAGAATACATGTGACCAAATCCTACATGCCCAAAGAGTACCATCTAAAAGAGATCCCAGGAAAAACACCACATGACACATCCTAGTCACAATGACAAATCCTACAGATAGAGACAGAATACTGAAAGCAGCAAGATCAAAAAGGGAAATTACATTCAAGGGAACATTCTTGAGATTTACAGCAGACCTGTCACAAAAAAACACTCAAGACAAGAAAGCAGTGGTGGGAAATAGTGACAAAATTCAATGAAATAAATGCTTTGCCTAAAATACTGCACCCAGCAAAACTCACTTTCAGATTTGAATATATATCTTCACAGATAAGCAACAGCTCAGAAACTTTACATACTCAAAACTGCTTAAAACTGCTTAAAAAGGAAAAACTGAAAGGTCTACTTTAAGACATGACTTACCAACAGACACACCTAATTTCGACACAAAGATGGCAATAAATTCCATGACAATTATCTTCCTCAATGCCAATGGACATAAGACACCCGTTAAAAGACACAAAGTGGCTAAATGGATCAAAAAACTGAATTCAACCCTCTGCTGCATACAAGAAACACAACTGAATAGAACAAACATAGATTCAAAATCAAACGCTGGAGGAAAATCATCCAAGCAAACAACACCCTTAAAAAAGCTGAAGTGGCCATAATAATATTAGAAAACCAAACTGAGGGGCCCGGAGAGATAGCACAGCGGCGTTTGCCTTGCAAGCAGCCGATCCAGGACCAAAGGTGGTTGGTTTGAATCCCGGTGTCCCATATGGTCCCCCGTGCCTGCCAGGAGCTATTTCTGATCAGACAGCTAGGAGTAACCCCTGAGCATCACCGGGTGTGGCCCAAAAAACAGAAAACCAAACTGATATTCATAAAAGTTGTAAGGGACAAAGATGGACATTTTGTACTAATCAAAGGATATGTACAGCAGAAAGAAATCACTCTCCTAAACATATATGCACCCAATGAGGGACCAGCAAAGTATTTAATACAATTGTTAACAAATATGAAAAAGGATATCAACAGTAACACATAATTGTGGGAGACTTCACCATAGCCCTTTCAACACTTGATAGGACAACCAGACTGAAACCCAACAAAAATATACTAAACTTGAAAAGAGAAAGGGAAGAAAGAGGCCGTGTGTGTGTGTGTGTGTGTGTGTGTGTGTGTTTTTTTTGGAATGGACATATATATGATATATGTCATATATATATATATATATATATATATATATATATATATATATATGTCACATATATATATGACACTCCATTCCCAAAATCCTTGGTACACATTCTTCTCCAATGTACATGGGTCTTTCTCCAGGATAGACCACATGCTGGCATATAAAACATACCTCCATAAAATCAAGAGGATAGACATTTTTCAGGCTAACTTTGCTGACCACAAGGCTCTGACATTAGATGTGAAATAGAAAGGGACAGAGGGTAGAGAGGACAATTTGGTGATGGGAATCCCCCCTGATTTTATGTAAATATGTACCTAAAATGTTATTGTCAACAATATGTAAGACACTATGATCAAAATAAAAATTATATTAAAAAAAAGAGAATGTCAGAAAAAAATGAAAACAAACATTCTGATATATTCGATTCATTCAAGTGTGATGAGTAGTAGAAATCAGTCTCTGGCTTATGTGAATGTTGAAAGTATATTAAATGGTACAAATTTATTTAAAAAAAAGAAAAAGAAAAAAAGAAAGGGACAGAGAAAAAAAACTTTAAAACCTGGAAATTAGGGGGAAGGCGCCAGCGGCTCGGCCGAGCGCTCGGGCTCCCATTGTAGCCGGAGTGCGGACCGCTGCGGCCAGCATGCAGGGCTTGCTCAGACTTTAGTCACTCCAAGGAATAGAGACACAGTCAGCCATGGCCCCCAAGGAAGAGAGGCGGACGGGGGGATTTCGTTCATCTTTTGCTGTTTCCGAAATAATGATCACCCAGAAATTATTTACCGGCCACGGAACGATAGCAGTTTTGCTCTGCAGACCATGGAACAAGCACTGCCCATGCCCCCTGTGGAGGAACTGGATGTCATGTTTAGTGAACTTGTGGATGAACTTGATCTCACAGACAAACACAGAGAAGCTATGTTTGCACTTCCAGCTGAGAAAAAATGGCAAATATATTGTAGCAAGAAAAAGGACCAGGAAGAAAACAAGGGAGCAACAAGTTGGCCTGAATTCTACATTGATCAGCTCAACTCCATGGCTGCTAGAAAATCTCTCCTGGCTTTAGAAAAAGAAGAGGAAGAAGAGAGAAGTAAAACCATAGAGAGTTTGAAAACAGCACTAAGGACAAAACCAATGAGGTTTGTGACCAGATTCATCGACCTGGATGGCCTGACTTGTATTCTCAACTTTCTGAAGACCATGGACTATGAGATCTCCGAGTCTCGTATACATACCTCGCTCATCAGCTGCATAAAAGCACTAATGAATAACTCTCAAGGCCGGGCCCATGTTCTGGCTCATTCTGAGAGTATTAATGTCATTGCTCAGAGTCTGAGCACAGAGAACATTAAAACAAAAGTGGCTGTGCTGGAAATCTTGGGCGCCTTGTGCCTGGTTCCTAGGGGCCACAAGAAGGTTCTGCAAGCCATGCTCCATTACCAGAAGTATGCTAGTGAAAGAACCCGCTTTCAGACATTAATCAATGATTTAGACAAAAGCACAGGACGCTATCGCGACGAAGTGAGTCTCAAGACTGCTATCTTGTCCTTCATCAATGTGGTGCTGAGCCAAGGCACAGGAGTGGAAAGTTGGGACTTTAGACTTCATCTTCGCTATGAGTTTCTGATGTGAGGAATTCAACCTGTAATTGACAAATTAAGAGAACATGAAAATTCAACTTTAGATAGGCATTTAGATTTTTTTGAAATGCTTCGCAATGAAGATGAACTAGAATTTGCCAAAAGATTTGAACTGGTCCACATAGACACAAAAAGTGCCACCCAAATGTTTGAGCTGACCAGAAAGCCCCTGACGCATAGTGAAGCATATCCACACTTCATGTCCATCCTGCACCACTGCCTCCAAATGCCTTACAAGAGAAGTGGTAACACTGTTCAGTACTGGCTACTACTAGATAGAATTATACAGCAAATCGTTATCCAGAATGACAAAGGACAGGATCCCGACTCCACACCTTTGGATGTTAAGAATGTTAAGAATGTTAAGAATGTTGTACGAATGTTGGTTAATGAAAATGAAGTTAAGCAGTGGAAAGAACAAGCAGAAAAAATGAGAAAAGAGCACAATGAGCTACAACAGAAATTGGAAAAGAAAGAGCAGGAATGCGATGCGAAGACCCAAGAGAAAGAGGAGATGATGCGAACCTTAAATAAAATGAAGGAGAAACTCGAGAAGGAGACCAGTGAGCACAAACAAGTCAAGCGGCAGGTGGTCGACCTCACCGCCCAACTCCAGGAACTCAACAGGAGAACTGTTGGTGCTTCAATCTCAGGTGGACACTCTCTGGGAGCCCCAGGAGGACCCTTTCCTTCATCTGTGTCGGGGTCTGTCCTTTCACCTCCACCGCCTCCACCTCTTGCAGATGGAATGCCTCTTCCTCCCCCACCAGGGGGGCCTCCTCCTCCCCCGGGACCTCCTCCCTTAGGAGGGCCACCCCCTGGCGCTTCACTGGGCCTGGCCCTCAAGAAGAAGAACATTCCTCAGCCCACAAACGCCCTGAAATCCTTCAACTGGTCTAAGTTGCCTGAGAACAAACTTGAAGGAACAGTTTGGACCGAAATTGATGACACAAAAGTGTTCAAAATTCTAGATCTTGAAGACTTGGAAAGAACTTTCTCTGCCTACCAAAGACAGCAGAAAGAAACTGATGCCGTCGATGACACGCTGAGTTCCAAACTAAAAGTCAAAGAGCTTTCTGTGATTGATGGTCAGAGAGCCCAGAATTGCAACATCCTTCTATTGAGGTTGAAATTATCCAACGATGAAATCAAACGAGCGATTCTGACAATGGATGAACAGGAAGATCTGCCCAAAGACATTAAAACAGCTCCTAAAATTTGTTCCTGAAAAAAGTGATATTGACCTCCTGGAGGAACATAAACACGAACTTGACCGGATGGCAAAAGCTGACCGGTTCCTTTTTGAGATGAGCCGAATCAATCATTATCAGCAGAGACTGCAGTCACTATACTTCAAAAAGAAGTTTGCAGAGCGTGTGGCAGAAGTGAAACCTAAAGTAGAAGCGATTCGTTCTGGCTCTGAAGAGGTGTTTAGGAGCAGTGCCCTGAAGCAGTTGCTGGAAGTGGTTTTGGCTTTTGGAAATTACATGAATAAAGGCCGGAGAGGCAATGCGTATGGATTCAAGATATCCAGCCTCAACAAGATCGCTGACACGAAGTCTAGTATTGACAAGAACATCATGCTTTTGCACTATCTTATAACTATCGTGGAAAATAAGTATCCCAAGGTCCTCAAGCTCAGTGAAGAATTGTGGACATTCCTCAAGCAACAAAAGTGAATATGACCGAGCTGGACAAGGAAATAGGCACCTTGCGGAAGTGGCCTGAAAGCAGTTGAAATGGAGCTGGAATATCAGAAGTCTCAAACTCCACAGCCCGGAGATAAGTTTGTGTCTGTTGTCAGCCAGTTCATCACAGTGGCCAGCTTCAGCTTCACTGAGGTTGAAGATCTTCTAGCAGAAGCTAAAGACCTGTTTACTAAAGCTGTAAAACACTTTGGGGAAGAGGCTAACAAAATCCAGCCCGATGAGTTTCTTCGGCATTTTTGATCAGTTTCTTCAAGCTGTGTCAGAAGCCAAACAAGAGAATGAAAACATGAGAAAGAAGAAGGAAGAGGAAGAACGCAGAGCCCGCATGGAAGCTCAGCTCAAACAGAAGCGTGAAAGGGAACGCAAACTGAGGAAAGCAAAAGAGAACAGTGAAGAAAGTGGCGAGTTCCACGATCTAGTCTCAGCTTTACGCTCGGGAGAGGTGTTCGACAAAGATCTCTCTAAACTGAAACTGAACCGCAAACGGATCACCAACCAGATGACAGACAGCAGCCGAGAGAGACCAGTCACCAAGCTGAATTTCTAATTTTTCCTCCAACCTTTTATAGAAAACTCATTAGCAACCCCTCTGACGTGACTAGAACGTTTCATTTATACTGCCTTGTAATTTCGCACAGTGGCAAATTTCTTCTATCCGTGAGTGAATGCGTGAATGTATGTAAATGTAAATGTGTGTATGTATATATATATATTAAAATGTACATAGAAGTCTGAATTTTTGTCTGGAGACCTATATGTATGGTTTAAAAAAAAGTCTAGAGTCTATGTTAATGTATGTGCTCAGAAGCCTTTCATGTATGCATTCATATTAAGTGTGGTTCGTATTCTGTCCCTGAACACCATGTCTGTTCAGAAGCACAAAACTATCTCCTGAAAGAGATGACAGACATTCCCTAGAGTAAAAGAAAAAGAAAAAATTCCTGAGAAATAGTTCCTGGTTTCCAAGCTTGGTATGCTTCTAAATTCTTTTCTTTGGTGGAGCTGGTGCAAAAACGTACAGGAGAGAAATGAGTCTGGAGAGCTGACAGTGTGGGATTCTGGCAACTTGTCGTCGGTTGAGAGGACCAGCTGAGAAAGTCTGATATTGGTGTGGGGCTGTAGTGTGTAAATGTGTATCGAGAACTCTTGCACACAATCTGAATTACGTAGAATGTCAATCCGAATTCTTTGTATTTAAAACTTGGACATACACTTTTTTCCTCTTTCTTTGAGTTTTTCCACCAAGCGCTCTTGATTTCTTTACATCACTTTTGGGAAGAACACTTTATCTAAACGCAATCCCTCTTCTTACCAAAGAACAGAGATTGCCAGAATGTGTTTGTTGTTCTCACAAAATAGCTGTAGAAACATGTAAAATTTTAAATTTCCACCCGAGACCTAAAGGAAGGAATTCTCTGAAGGGATAAACATTTTTAAAACATTTTTAATGGGGTGCCTTTTTTTGTATTTTTGTTTTGTAGGACAAGCTGCATCTTCTGTAAATATAGGTTTGAATTAAAAGACATTTAGTGGCTGCACAAAATGTTGACAACATCACAGAAATGCCAAGATCTATTTATCTCTTAAGTCTGTTTGAAGCAATTTGCTTAATAAAAAAAGTTAAAAAAAAAAAAACCTGGAAATTAAACAGCCTACTACTGAAAAACCAGTGGGTCCAAGAGGAAATCAAAACTTTCCTGGAAACAAATGACAATGAAGACACAAACTATCAGAACCTATGGGACACAGCAAAATCAGTTCTGAGGGGAAAATTTACAGCTTTGCAAGCACACATCAGGAAGAAGATACATACCTGAATAGCTTAATGACGTAGCTTATAGAATTAGAAAATGATAAACAAAAGGAACCAAAAATAGGGAGACAACAGAAAATAACAAAGCTCAGAGCAAAAATCAGTGAAGTGGGAACCCAAAAAACAATCCGAAAGATTGGTTCCTTGAAAAAAATTTAAAAAAAGATAGATCGTTGGCAAAACTCACAAAGAAAAAGAGAAAAATTTGATAACTCGTATCAGAAATGAAAAGGGGAAGATCACTACAAATACTGCAGAGATTCAAAGGATATTCAGAGACTACTTTGAGAAACTTTATGCCACTAAATATCAGAATCTGGAAGAAATGGATAAATTTTTGGACTTTATTAGCTTCCGTGGTTGAATAAGGAGGATGTAGCATATCTAAACACCCCCATCACTATTGAAGAAATTAAAATGCTAATCAAAAATCTGCCCCAAAACAAAAGCCCATGCCCTTATGGATTAATGAATGAATTCTTTCAAACCTTTCAAGAGGAACTACTACCAGTCCTGGCCAGGCTCTTTCATAAACTTAAAAAAATGGAAACAGTTCTGAATAGCTTTTATGAAGCCAACATCACCTTGATACCAAAACCAGATAGAGATTCTGACAAAAAAGAAAATTACAGACCAATATCTCTGATGAACACAGATGCAAAGATCCTTAACAAAATCCTGGAAAATAGGATCAAATGCCTCATCAAGAAGATCATTCATTATGATCAAGCAGGTTTAATCTCAGGAATGCAAGGATGGTTTAACATCCATAAACCTATAAACATAATACACAACATCCAACAACAAGAAAAATAATTACATATAATCATATTAATAGACGCAGAAAAAGCATTTGATAAGGTCCAACACCCATTCTTGATCAAAAACTATCAGCAAGATGGGAATGAAAGGAACAATTCTCATATTGTTAAGGCCATCTACCCCAAAGCCAATGGCAAATATTATCCTCAATGAGGAAAAACTAAAGCCTTCCCTCTAAATTCTGGCACAAGACAAGGCTGTCCTCTCTCACCACTCCTATTCAACATAGCACTGGAAGTACTTGCTATAGTGATTAGGCAAGAAAAAGATATCAACTGAATCCAGATAGGAACTGAAGAAGTCAAGATCTCACTGTTTGCAGATGACATGATACTCTACTTAGAAAACCCTAAAGACTCTACCAAAAAATCTTCTAGAAGCAATAGATTCATATAGCAATGTGGCAGGCTACAAATAACACACAAAAATCAATGGGCTTCTTATACACCACTAATGATAGGGAAGAAATAAACATTAAGAAAACAACCCCATTTACATTAGTGCCACACAAACTAAAATATCTTGGAGTCAACCTGACTAAAGACGTGAAGGACCTATACAAAGAAAACTATAAAATCCTGCTCCAAGAAATAAGAGAGGACACATGAAAATGGAAACACGTGCCCTTCTCATGAATTGGCATAATAATATCATTAAATGGCAATACTCCCCAAAGCATTGTACAGATTTAATGCAATCCCTCAAAACATACCCATGACATTCTTCAAGGAAGAGTATCAAACACTTCTGGAATTTATTTAAAACAATAAACACCCACAAATAACTAATCAATCCTTGGGAAAAGGAATATGGAAGGCATTTCTTTTTTTTGAATACTAGGTCCCTTATCTGATTATCTGTATTACAAAGCAATATTATCAAAAACAGCATGATATTGGAATAAAGACAGATGCTCAGATCAATGGAATAGGCTTGAGTACTCAGAGAATGTTCCCCAGACATACAATTACCTAGTTTTTGATAAAGTAGCAAGAAATCCTAAATGGAGCAGGAAAAGCCTCTTCAACATGTGGTTTTGGCACAACTGGCTAGCCCCTTGCAAAAAAAAAGAGAACTCAGACCCCTAGCTAACACCATGTTCGAAGGTAAAATTCAAGTGGATTAAAGACCTTGATATCAGTTCTGAAACCATAAGGTATATAGAACAACACATAGGTAAAACATTCCATGAAATTGAGACTAAAGGCATCTTTTTTTTTTTTTTTGGGTCACACCCGGCGGTGCTCAGGGTTACTTCTGGCTGGCTGCTCAGAAATAGCTCCTGGCAGGCACGGGGGACCATATGGGACACCGGGATTCGAACCAACCACCTTTGGTCCTGGATCGGCTGCTTGCAATGCAAACACCGCTGTGCTATCTCTCCAGGCCCGAGACTAAAGGCATCTTTAAGGAGAAAACTGCACTCTCCAAACAAGTGGAAGCAGAGATAAACAGAGAATATATTAAGATGAGAAGCTTCTGCACCTTGAAGAAAATAGTGCCCAGAATACAAGAGCCACCCACTGAGTGGAAGAAACTATTCACCCAATACCCATCAGATAAGGGACTAGTATTCAAAATATACAAGGCACTGACAGAACTTTACAAGAAAAAAATCTAATCCCATCAAAAAATGGGGAGAAGAGGGGGCCAGGTAGGTGGCGCTGGAGGTAAGGTGTCTGCCTTGCAAAGCGCTAGCCAAGGAAGGACCGCAGGTTCGATCCCCCGGCGTCCCATATGGTCCCCCCAAGCCAGGGGCGATTTCTGAGCACATAGCCAGGAGTAACCCCTGAGCGTCAAACGGGTGTGGCCCAAAAACCAAAAAAAAAAAAATGGGGAGAAGAAATGAACAGACACTTTGTAAAGAAGAAATACAAATGGCCAAAAAAGCACATGAAAAGTTGCTCCACATCACTAATCATCAGGGAGATGCCAATCAAAACAACTATGAGGTTACCATTTCACACCACTGAGATTGGGCACACATCACAAAGAATGAGAACAAGCAGTGCTACCATGGATGTGGAGAGATAGGAACTCTTATCCACGGCTGGTGGGAATGCCATCTAGTTCAACCTTTATGGAAAGTGATATGGAGATTCCATCAAAAACTGGAAATTGAGTTCTCATACAATCCAGCTATACCACTCCTAGGAATATACCCTAGGAACACAAAAATACAATACAAAAATCCCTTTTTCACACCTATATTCATTGCAGCACTATTTACAATAGTCAGACTCTGGAAACAACCAAGATGACCTTCAACAGATGATGGCTAAAGAAACTGTGGTACATATGCACAATGGAATATGCAGCCCTCAGGAGAGATAAGTTGAAATTTTTCTATACAAGGATGTACATGGAATCTATTATACTGAGTGAAATAAGTCAGAGAGAGAAAGAGAAAGACGTAAAGTGGTCTCAGCCATCTATGGGTTTTAAGAAAAATGAAAGACAGTACAGGTGTGGGCGGGGTGGGGAGGAGGGATATTTGGGACATTGGTGGTGGGAATGTAGCACTGGTGATGGGGGGGGTGTCTTCTTAATAAGACTGAAACACAACCACAATCACGTTTGTAACCAAGGGTTTAAATAAAAAATATCATAAAAAAGAAAAATGAAAGAAATTCTTGCAATAATTTTCTGAGACAAAAGAGAGGAGGACTGGAAGTTACAGCCCACTTCATGAGTTAGAGAAATAACTACATTTTGAACTATCTTAACAATGAGAATATATGAGGAAAATAGAAAGCCTGTCTAGAGGTACAGTTGGGGGCGGGGTGGGGAGGGGATATTGGGACATTGGTGGTGGAAATTTTGCACTGGTAGATGGGGGGTGTCCTCTTATATGACTGAGAACCCAACTACAATCATGTTGTAACAAGGTGTTTAAATAATATATATATATTTATATATATATATATATAAATGATGAATTTTATAAACCAAAGACCCAATTGTAACATCAACAATCCTACACAATATAATAGCACAATAGCCCTTTCTGTCACTAGTTGCCTTATATGGCAATAGACTAAAATCTTCCGTCAAAAAGCACAGCGTAGGGGCCAGAGCCATGACACAAGCGGTAGGGCATTTTGCCTTGCACACACTAACCTAGGATGGACCTCAGTTTGATCCCAGCATTCCATACAGTCCCCTAAAGCCAGGGCAATTTCTGAGCGCATTGCCAGGAGTAATCTGTGAGCATCATAGGGTTTGGCCCAAAAAGCAAAACAAAAACAAACAAAAACACAGCAAAGAGTAGCCCATTGGATCTGGAAACAAAACCCAGTCATTTGGTGCTTGTAGACAACAGATTTAAAATCTCAGAATAGATATGAGCTCAGAGTAAAAGGATGGAAAACAATTATATAAGGTACTGAAAAACAAAAACAGGTGGAACAGCCATATTTATATCAGACCAAATTGCACTCAATCTCAATAAAATACTTACAGACTAGGATATATCCTACTTATTTGATCAGGAAAACAGATATACACAAATGTAGAGTCAGCAAAGTAAGGCTTTTTTGTTCACAAACCTAGAGAAACATATGAAGGGTAATGTGTAACTAATGGGATATTTCATCACTCCATTCTTGCAAATGGACAGATACACTAGCCAGAATATTAACAAGAGCATAAGAACCCTAAATGAGAAATAAGAAGAGCTGGGACTAATAGATCTATACAGGGCCTTTCATCTACAACAAGCTGAATATACATTCTTTTTAAGTGCACAGAAAAAATTCTCTATGAAAGATCATATTTTAAGACACATATAACTTGCAAAAATTTACAAATGTAAGAATTATATACCAATGATCCTATCAGACCACAATATTAAAGAGATTCAATATTGATTGTAAAGAAAGATGCAAAGAAAATCTAACACCTGAGACTAAACAATATGCTGTTTGGCAACAAGGTGGATCAAACAGAAAATCAAGGAATAAAGAGATTCCTTGAGACTAATGATAATGAAGAAACAAATTACCAAAACTGTGGGACATAGAAAAAGCAATAATTAGGGGGAAACTCATGGCAATACAAAACTACATAAAGAGAGAAGAAAAAGACAAAATAAGAAACCTAAAGAAACATCTTAAATATTTTAAAAACCAACAACAAAGGAAACCAAACACAAGCAGAAGAAAAATAATAATAAAAACCAGAGTAGAAATTAACAATATAGAAACAAGAAAAAATTACAAAGATTTGGTGAGTACAGGAGATGATTTTTGAAAAATTAAACAATCTAGACAAGTCACTGGCAAGACTCTCAAAGTAATTAAGGGGAAATGCTCAAATAAATCAAATCGTAAAATGAAACAAGAGAATTATAAAACAGAATTCCCCAAAATCCAAGACATCGTATAGATTATTATAAACAACTGTACTCTGTTAAACTAGAACCTAGAGAACCTAGAAGAAATAGACAGATTTCAGGAAACATATTAATCTCCCAAAATTAAATGAGAAAGAAGTAGAAAGCCTAAACAGACCAATCACAAGTAAGAAAAATTGATATAATAATTAAGAATTTTTCCAAGAATAAAAGTCAGGACCAGAAGTTTCTACGGGTGAGTTTATCAAACATTAAGAGAAGAGTTAATACAATTTATCCTTATACTCTTCCAAAATATTAAAGAAACAAGAATCCTCCCTAATACCTTTCATGACGCTAACCTTATACTCATCCACAAAGCTGGCAGAGATACTACGAAAAAAGAAAACTTTAGATCAATCTCACTGATGAACAATGATGCATAGTTTTATAACAAAATCTTAGCAAACTGAATGCAGAAACACATAAAAATATTATACATCATGACCAAGTGGGCTTCATCCTGGTGACATATAGACTACTTGATCTCTTTCTCCTCTGAATTGTTATTTGTATAAAGAAATGCAACTATCTTTTTTATATTGACTTTGTAGCCAGCCACTTTAATGTATTGGTTTTATTATTCCTAGGAGCTGTTTTTTGTGAACTCTTTAGGGTCTTTTATGTATATCATCATGTCATCTGCAAATATAGTTTGGCTTCCTCTTTTTTATTTGGATCCTTTGATTTCCTTCTCTTGCCTGATTGCTATTGCTAGGACTTCTAATACTATGTTGAGTAAGAGGTGGGAAATGATGGAATCATTGCCTACTGCCTGACCTTACTAAAACAGTTTTTTTGCCATTAAGAATAATGTTGGCCTATGGGTTTTATGTAGATAGCTGTTACTATCTTGAGGAAGGTTCCTTCCACACCTATTTTGCTGAATGTTTTAATCATAACTTGGGTATTGGGACCTTATCAAATGCCTTTCTTTCCTGCATCGATTCATATAATACGGTTTTTATCCTTCCTTTTACTGGTGTGGTATATGATATTGAATGATTTGCACATGGCAGTGCTCAGAGATTACTCCTGACTCTGTGCTAAAAAGGTCAATCCCGGTAAGGCTTAGGTGAGCATAGGAGTCAACTGCATGCAGGCTAGAACTTTAACCCATGTACTATCTTGTCTATACCATATAAAAGAGTTTCCAAAAACGATCAAGAACCTTGGAATCCACCCAAAAAAGGAGTTGAGAGACCTGTACCATGAAAAATGCCAAACCACTTAAGAAAGAAATTTAAGAAGAGCTAAAGAAATGGAAAACTTCTCATGTTCATGAGTGTAAGAATCAATTATCAAAATGACCATATTACCTAAAGTGCTATATAGATCAAAGCAAGTCCATATCCTAATTCAACCACCATTCTTCAAGGACTTCAATCAATCAAAAATTTGTGTGGAACCATAAGAGACCTAGGATAGCCAAATCCATATTGAAAAAACATAAGAAATTTGAAGGCGGGGCCGGCGAGGTGGGCGCTAGAGGTAAGGTGTCTGCCTTGTAAGCGCTAGCCAAGGAAAGGACCACGGTTCGATCCCCCGGCGTCCCATATGGTCCCCCCAAGCCAGGGGCAATTTCTGAGCGCGTAGCCAGGAGTAACCCCTGAGCATCTAACGGGTGTGGCCTAAAAAACCAAAAAAAAAAAAAAAGAAAGAAATTTGAAGGCATTCCATTATCTAACTTGAAGCTCAACTACAAAACCCTAGTGATCAAAACAGCATGGTATTGGAACAAAGACAGATTTTTAGACCAACAGGTCAGAATAGAATATTCAGTGACAAATCCCCATGAAAACATTAATTTTTGACAAAGGACCAAAGAACTTGAAATGAAACAAAGACGGTCTTTTTTATAATTGGATAACCATGTATAAGAGATTAAAGATAAATCCATATCTCACACCTTACACAAAAATCAATTTGAAGAGGTTTAAAGACCTCAAGATTAGACCTTGAATCCATAAACTTCACTAATGAAAATATAGAACATATATCTAATAATAATAATAATATATATATATATATATATATATGATGATAGGATGCCCATGGCAAGGGCTATAGCACCAAATCCAAATAAATGGGACTACATCAAACTAAAATGTTTCTGGCTCCTATCCTTCTCCTCTCCTTCCCCTCCTCCTCCTTTCCTTCTCCTCCTCCTCTCCTCTTTCTCCTCCTTCCCTTTCTCCTCCTCCTTCTCCTCTTCCTCCTCTCCTTCTCTTCCTCCTCCTTCTCATTCTCCTCTTTCTCCTCCTTCTCCTCCTCCTTTCCCTCCTCCTTCTTTCCCTCCTCCTTCTCTTTCTCCTCCTCCTCCTCCTTGTCCTCCTTTCTCCTCCTTCTCTTCCTTCTCCATCTCCTCCTTTTTTCTTCTTTCTCTTTCTCCTCCTCAAAAGAAAAAAGTTTCTGAACTGCAAAAGAAACATGGCCTAAAATTAGAAGACAGCTAAATGAATCAAAAAATTTTGCACTCAACACATCAGATAAAGGTATCTAGATTATACAAAAACCCATAAGAAAATGGAGAGAGAAAATGAAGACACTTCCTTGGGGAAGACCAATAGATGGCCAACTGGTACATGAAAAAAATGTTCATCATCATTAGAGAAATCCAAATCAAGACAACCACTAGATATCATCTTATACCAGTGAGAATTACACATATCAAAAATACTGGGAACAATATGTGTTTTCACATGTGGTATGAAAATAATACTTATCCACTGCTGGTTGGAATGCTTCCTGGTCCAATACCTGTGGAAAACAGTAAGAAGGGTTCTAATAAATTGAATTGAACTTTCATATAATCCATAAATATCATTTTTAGATGTTATTCTCAGGACAGAAAATCATCCATCCTTGCTATTCATTGTGACACTCAGTACAATTGCTAAGACTTAGAATGAAACTAGATGTCCAAAAACAGGAGTAGAGAGTAGATCATAAAGATGTGGTAAATAAGCACAAAGGAATACTACATAGTTGTAAGGAATGACGTAACCATGCAATTTGCTACAACATGGATAGAACTGGAAAATATATGAAGTGAGCCAGAAGAATCATATGTGGTATTTAGGAGAACTTACTCCTCCTCCTCCTCCTCCTCTCCTCCTCTCTTCTTCTTCTTCTTCTTCTTCTTCTTCTTCTTCTTTCTTCTTCTTCTTCTTCTTCTTCTTCTCTCCTCCTCCTCCTCCTCCTCCTCCTCCTCCCTCTCAAAGGAAAAAAGAGAAAAAAAGAATAACTTGGGGCTGGAGTGATAGCACAGTGGTAAGACATTTGCCTTGCATGTGGCTGACCTGGGAGGAACCTGATTCAATTCCTGGCATCCCATATGGTCCCTCAGCCTGCCAGGGATGATTTCTGAGTGCAAAGTCAGAAGTAATCCCTGAATGCCATCAGGTGTGGCCCAGAAACAAATCAATCAATAAAGTTTAAAAAAATAGAATAACTGTGGGAGAAATGCAATGGTCTAAATGAAAGTTGTCTCAAACACCCTTGTCCCAGAGTATTGAAAAACACAAATATAAAAATATGGGGGCCAGAAGCCAAATGTTTTCATATACATTGGTGGAGATAAAAAAAAAGGACAGAACAAAAAATCCAAGCCAAAGTCAACAACAATAGAATCAAGATACCCAAACTTTAATAATCTAAACTTAAAGTGGGCATATTATACTGGCAGGCTGGGAGTGGAGGAGCAAAGAGTGGTGTTATGGAATGTACTCTGAAAACATTGGTAGAAGGAAGTCAACTTTGTTGGTGGGATTGACCCTGATTCATTGCATGTCTGAAACCCAACTATGAAAGACTTTGTAAATTGCAATTGTTTCAATAAAATAAATTATTTAAAGTTAATACTTATTGAATTTCTACCAATCTACTTTTACTAAATTATTTTTTAAATATATGAATTACTTTAGTTAAAGACTAAGTATTACATAGCTGATCATAATCAGGTAAGTGGGAACAAATTATTTTAAAGAAGAATGAAATGAAGAAAGTTGATCACGGGGCCGGGCGGTGGCGCTAAAGGTAAGGTGCCTGCCTTGCATGCGCTAGCCTCAGAAGGACCGCGGTTCGATCCCCCGGCGTCCCATATGGTCCCCCAAGCCAGGAGCGACTTCAGAGCGCATAGTCAGGAGTAACCCCTGAGCGTTACCGGGTGTGGCCCAAAAACCAAAAAAAAAAAAAAAGAAAGTTGATCACAATACATTGTTTCCAGATACGTGGGAGCAAAATTGAAGGAAGGAAGGAAGGAAGGAAGGAAGGAAGGAAGGAAGGAAGGAAGGAAGAAGGAAGGAAGGAAGGAAGGAAGGAAGGAGGGAGGGAAGGAAGGAGGGAGGGAAGGAAGGAGGGAGGGAAGGAAGGAGGGAGGGAGGGAAGAAAGGAAAGGAGGAAGGGAGGGAGGGAAGGAAGGAAGGAGGGAGTGAAGGAAGGAAGGAAGAAGGGAGGAAGGAAAGGAAGGAAGGAAGGAGGGAGGGAAGGAAGGAGGGAGGGAGGGAAGAAAGGAAAGGAGGGAGGGAAGGAAGGAAGGAGGGAGGGAGGAGGAAAGGAAGAAAGAAAGGAGGGAGGGAAGGGAGAAAGGAGGGAGGGAGGCAAAGAAGGAAGGAGGGGGAAAGGAAGGAAGGAGGGAGGGAGGGAAGGAATAAAGGAATGAAGGAGGGAGGAAGGAAAGGAAGGAAGGAAGGAAGAAGGGAGGGAAGGAAGGAGGGAGGGAAGGAAGGAAGTTGGTTTATTACTTCTTTTTGTTTGTTTTTTGGCCACACCCGGCAGCACTCAGTGGTTACTCCTGGCTCTGTGCTCAGAAATTGTTCCTGGCAGGCTCAGGGCACCATGTGTGATGCCAGGAATAGAACCTGGATCAGCTGCATGCAAGGCAAACACTCTACTGCAGTGCTATCACTCCAGCTCCCTATTACTTCTTTTGTTTCTGAACATTAGATTGCTTGAAATACAAGTTGACATCTAAATTGGTGTGTTCTTTCTGGGATGACAGTATTAAAACATTGAGGTTTAGAAATGCATAGCACTGTGGCTGATATTGTGGCTTTGGGGAGCCTGGTTTTGTCTGCAGGCCTTCTGAAGTATGAGAAGGTGGGAAAGGGTACCTGCAGACACTCCAAAAAAGTCTCAGTGAGGTTAGCCCAAATACTAGCAGACCTGGAATTTGGTCAGATTGCTATCTCTGCAGAGAGTCCTAGAAGATTGGTAGGACAGGAGCATTGGCAAAGCTATGATTGTGGGTGATGGAGGCAGTAGACCTGGCTTTGATAGAGTGGGGACTTGGCCCACCCTCTCCTTCTGAGATTGCTGGCTTTCTGCTGCATGACTGGTATACCCATGCTTTTTCATGATGTGGTTTACATCTCTTTCGAGAGCAAGTGAGTCTATAAAGCTGGCCAGGTGACACATGATAACTGTGTTTAGGGGTGTGGTTTGGGCTGTCAGGCCTTTGTTTATGGAGTATTACCTCTGAAAAACATGTTAATTAGAAATAGGACGTCTTAGGACCTTACAGTTTAGTAAAAAAAAAAAAAGGCTAATTAATTAGCAAAAACATAAAAAACACAGTCACAGAAGAACTTAACTAAATTTGGGATGATCATTTTATAGTATTAAGCTGTGTAATAATTGTCCAATAGTGATTTTGCAATTATCTTCTCCCATTCAGAATGTCACCTTTGTTTTGCCTGAAAAATCTGTTTATGTTTATGTGACCCCATTTTTTTTAACTTTGCTTTGTTTCCCTGGTTTTTAGACATATAGTCACAAAGATAGAACAAAAATGCTCAGATAATAAGATCAAAATAGTGGTGACGAGAAGAATGTGAGAGTGGGGAGAGTCGATGGAGCAGTCGGTTGTATGAATTTTCCAGTGATGTATGAGAGGTTGACCTCTCATATATATATATATATATATGAGATATAGATGTAAACAGAGGTATCCTGACACCTGGACAGGGTCCTAATCCAGTGTCACTTCAGTAAAGCATTAATGAGATTGTGTAAGAGACTAGTCATTTTTCACAGAGGCCAGGATTCAGATGTGTATGCTATCATGCCTCAATACCAAGAAAGCCTAAAGAAAAGTCACTATCTGCTACCCCAGACTTTATGAATACCAGCGGTGGAAGTAGGTGTTGGTCAAAGCAGTGATAAGCTGGGCTCTTCATCATCAAGGATTTGTCAATTGTTTCAATAGAAGGAGACGAACCTACAGTGAAGAGTGGAAGGAAGGGCAGAAACATCAGGCCCTGCAGCCCTCCCAACCAGGGCTTCCTTGACTTCCTTTGCTCCAACCCACACCTGGCTTTTCCTATATCCTCGGAACTTTCTCCTGCCTATTTCTGCTGGGCACCCTCTCTCCTACCCAGCATGAACCCCACTGTGTGCATGAAAGAACCCACACTGGTCTCAGCAAGAATTTTTTCTTTTGGTGGGGGGATCACACCCGGCAGTGCTCAGGGGTTACTCCTGGCTCTACGCTCAGAACTCACTCCTGGCAGGCTTGGGGGACCCTATGGGATGCCGAGCCTTATGCCCAGTTGCCATCCATTCCATAGATGTGTCTTCCTTTAAAAACAAATAAACCTACTTTTAAATTAAGTGACCAAGAATGACAAAGTTACTCATGATTGGTATTTCGGAATATAATGTTTCACACTGATCCCTTTACTAGTGTTCCCTTTTCTCCATCCTCCATTTCCCTCCCACCCACCTGTCTCTCTTTTACACAACTTTGGGTTCTGGTCCAGATAGGGCTCTGTCGAAGAGATTTTCCTTCCTTTTAGCTCTCCTTCTTCAGTGAACACCATTCTTGTAGTGAGCCCCTCCTCTGCCCTGTCCCTTGACACACACAAACACACACCCAGTGACCAGTCTCCCCTCAAAGGCTAGTTCTACTCTTCATTGCTTCAGCTTTGGGGGCATTTTTTATTCCACTATTACGTTTCTTTAGATCCTGCATATGAAAGATCATTCTGTGTCTTTCTGCTTCTTACCAACATCACTCAGCATGATACTCTTTAGATTCATCACTGTAGCAGCAAATTGCATGATTTAGTCTTTTCTTCTGGCTGAGTAATACTTCATAATGTATATGAACCGTGGTTTCTTTAGCTGTCAATATATTTATCTAGTCATTTTTTATGTTGTTTCCAGATATTAACTATTGAAGATAGTGCTGTAAGGAACATAGGGGTGCAAATATCCTTTCTCCAGTGTGATTTGGAGTTGTTGGGGGTATGTTTCAAGAAGTTGAGTTGTTGGGGAATGTGGAGCTCAATTCCTAATTTGTTTTAGTAATATCCATATTTATTTTCAGAAAGACTGGTGCATCAAATTCAACCAGCAGTAAATAAGGGTCCTTTTTCCCCCCCACATTTGCACCAGCACTGGTTGGTCTTGTTCCTTTTGTTGTGTGGACATGTGTTGGACATGCTTGTTTCATCGCCCTTAGCAGTCAGCTGTTCTGGGTCTGTACAACAGTGACTCACAGAGTTTACATGGCTTTGGACTTGAGCTCACAGAGGACACTCTAGTTTTCCAGGTTTGGATTCACAGAGCCCAATTTGATTTTACAATTAACTGGAATGTGATGGAAAAGAAAGCACATATTTTAAAATGAGGTCTCTCCTTATCTAGAGAGATAGGTCACCTCAGATTAGTATTCATACCAGTGTGGAAATTCACTTTCTATTTTAATTTCTCTCCTTTGAAATTTTGAACTGACATACACAAAAAAAGAAATCTTTCTAGGTCGTAGGACAGCCTTGATATTCTTCTGAAAGGGAGTTCATATGCAGGTGCATGTTAGAACATTGCAGAGTCAGCATGGGGAGATAATTTTTGAGTGACATGAGTGATAAAATATTAAGTGAATATAATATGAATTCATACATGGTGTATATAGAAAAATAAAAGCAGGGAGTCAGTTCCCACTCAAATGTCTTAACACACACCCTTCCTATTCCTCTCCTCTGCTCCAGGTACTCAGATTGTTCCTTCTCTGCATCTTTGCTTTATCATCTCCTTCCTTCCCACTACTCAGATTTTGATCACTTAACTATTTTAAAAATGTCCAAAAATAAGTGAAGCTAGGGAAATAATACACAGAAAAGTTTGAAATCAATCACTGAGATTTTCTCAAAGAATCTGGTCTAAGTACACACTTAAGAAGATTAATTTATTGATTAAACTGGGTGTGCCAGTTTATCATCTATTTCATCATTTACATGTCACTTAAGTGTTATGAATACATTTTTTGCTGTTATTTATCTGGGGGCAACACCAATGGTGTTGAGGAATCAGTCCTGGCAGTACTTGGAGGACCTGGTGGGGAACTGGGGATAGAACCTGGGTCAGCTAGATGCAAGGCAAGGTCTGGCTTATTGCTTCTAATTTTTTTGGAAGTTTATTTTTCTTTTTCATGTTGAGAACAGATCAGAATAAACCAGCAAAACTATTTTGGGCTTGTTTTGGTTTGGATTTGGGGCCTGCACCTGGCAGTGCTCAGGGCTTTCTCCTGGTTCTGTGCACAGGTGAATTCAGAAAATGGACGCAACCTCATCCTTTAACAGACCTGTTTCCTGAAACTGTGCTTGCCGAAGGTCTGAGAAAGCTGGGAACTGTGGATGCATCTGACCAGAAGCTGCTGTCACTCCTCAGACCTCTCATATGTCAGCTTTATTAAGCAATTGGAATTCTCCATTCAGAATGTACTATTTTTCTATATTCTGTTTCATATATGATCTTCACTCTATATAAAGAAATAGAAGTCAGTGACTCAACAGGTAACCAGCAGTGCCCTTTGGTTATTTTAGGCACTATCAGGATTTTTTTTAAGTTTATACATTTTTTTTATTTTTTTTTTATTTTTAATTATGAGAACAAGGATGCAAAGAAAGAGGACAAGGTAAAGTTACAGTGGAAGGACAATCACCCATAACATAATTCTCAGAAGTCCTCTTGCTGATATCTTAATTTTGAAATTTCAGCCAAAGAACATTAAGATAAATAAGACAGAATCCATGTACAATTACTTTGTCCCTCAAGTCCCCAGATTGTAACACATTATAATATTTCTTAACAGCACACAAGGCAATCTAAAGCCATAAAACTTATGTAACCCCTTAAACATTACAGGCATAGTATTTTTTTTACATTTCCATATACATGCATATTAGCTTAAGTTAACCTCAAATTTAAGTGGGTTCTTTTTAAGGATTAGAGTCAAAGGAGCACAGTAAAAATGGTGTTAGAGTGGCAATTGTTGTTTGCATAGGCCCACCAAAATATGAGGGACATGGAAAGAAATAACCTTGGCCTAAATACAAAGAGACCCGACCCCTGAAGTTTTCTGGCACAAGACCAACTCTAGGCTCCAGGCAAGCTATATCGTCCAATCCAAGACATTGTCTGTAGTGCCAACACACTTTTATTTTTCACACAGTCTCTGTTGTTGGTATCATGTTTCTGTATTAAAGATCCTGGAATCTGCATATCCTACATTGAAGTCAGGATGTGGAGCGTCCTCTGGTTTCACCTCACAATCAAAGGGCAATGCAGGGAGCCCTGTCCTGTAAGCAGGTCGTTGTTGTTGTTAAGTCTTCTCAGTATTAAGGGAAGTCTCTTTTGAGCACGTCGATGTCTGAGCAGTGTAGGGTCTTCCTTGGTAGAGGATTGCTTCCAGGTGATGTTATAGACCAGCCTGGATGTTTCGTGGATGGCTTCCCTGGTTCAGGGGTGAATGGAAAATGCCCTCTCTTCTGAGGTCTGTGCCAGGTCGTTATGTCAATGTTCAGGGTGTAAGGTCCCTTTGCACTACAAGATTTGTGTGTTCCAATCTCTATTAGATAGGATCTTATTTGTATGTATACTATTTTCCCATTTTAATGTGCCTATGCAAAAAAGGAGCAATGCCACGTGGTGTTATTGGCGCATATGGGGGCCATAAGAACAATTCCCATGATATGGTTCAATCATAAGCATTAAACTGAGGGACTCTTTCACCAAAATTCCTTGTTAAACAGCTCAAAAAGAGAAGATAAAAAGTGGTTAGAACAATTCCCATGATATGGTTCAATCATAAGCATTAAACTGGGGGACTCTTTCACCAAAATTCCTTGTTAAACAGCTCAAAAAGAGAAGATAAAAAGTGGTTAGAATCGTCACTGTATAAGACAACATTTAGTAAGAATTATAGCTGTCAGAGAAAAAACAAAATATTCTAAAGAAATACGTGTCCATTTTATGTATCTTGAAACAGTTTGGGGTTGTTACACACAATGCACGGCTTTGGTCTGTGATTAGGATTGTACACTACTGAAGTTAAAAAGAGTAATATAAGGGGGCCGGTGAGGTGGCGCTAGAGGGAAGGTGTCTGCCTTGCAAGTGCTAGCCAAGGAAAGGACCACGGTTCGATCCCCCGGCGTCCCATATGGTCCCCCCAAGCCAGGGGCAATTTCTGAGCGCGTAGCCAGGAGGAACCCCTGAACATCTAACGGGTGTGGCCCGAAAAACCAAAAAAAAAAAAAAAAAAACAAAAACAAAAAAAAGAGTAATGTAGGTTAGTGACGTTTGGGGGGGTTAGAGAGTTAAGGAGTAAAAAAGAGCTTTGTAGGGGTGTGTGAAAGGGCAGATTAAAAAATGAACATTCTGGATACGCAAAACATAACATAAGAATAAGGAATACTCTCAATACATGAAGTACGCATGGGGGCACAAGCCCCCGCACGGTTCTGTAGTATTTGGATGTAGTTTTTGTTCCCCTGGACTAAGTGGTCAGCCCAGGGGGCTTATGGCTAGCTGTCCTGCCCAGAGCCCCCAACATACCAGTCAAACACACCCAGAAATCCTGGCATGTGGAGTGTTCTGAGCCCAGCCATGCCTCTGTAGTTTTTGGATGCATAGGGAGAAATTTCTCCCCCCCTCCCCCCCCAGGGCCCGATTAACCAGGCGTGTCCCTGAAGACCCGCCTGGTGTGGGGGGGGCAGATCTTGTTCCCCTGGACTAAGTGGTCAGCCCAGGGGGCCTATGGCTAGCTGTCCTGCCCAGAGCCTCCAACATACCAGTCAACTATCAGGATTTTTTGAGATTTTTCACTTGTGACCATATGAAGCTCCCTTTCAAACTGCCTTCTACCCAGTGCACACACAGAGATGAAAAGACTGGATGACTATCTCTGTAAGATGATGTGCGTCTCTCTGGGTGTGTGCCCCACAACACCATAGTACTCTGGATTCAGTTCCCTAAATTGACTGATGGGCAGGAATTAGGGGGCCTCCCCGCAGTCACTGAAGATAACTTGAGTGTAAGCTCATCTGAGTATGGATCCTCTTTTCATTCAAGATACACTCCTTGGAATTTGGGCTAATACTATGGGCTGTTTCCTCCCTTGCTCCTTTGAATTCCAGGACTGTTGGAGGGTTCTTAAATTTCCTGGGCAGGAATCATACCTGGAAAGGTGGTCATCCCTACCTCATCAGGCATAACTCCTGTGCTTTTTCAGCTGCCCTTGGACCCTTCTTGCGTTTAGACTATCTCCCAGCTTGTGAATTTTGTGGGGTGGGAAGGGAAGAGAGTAGGTATGTTGGTTTGTCCTATCTCACTTTGCTCAGTCTTGAATTGGGCATAGTGACCCCCAAAGCACATCTGCTACAGCCGCAGGCAGTGATGAGGTTCAAGGTCATTCCAGGGCTCTTGGGGCCAGGTGCTCAATGCCAAAATTGTAGCAACAATTTGTGCCTCTGGGCTACAGTCATGTGTAGTTTGGGTGGGAACCTGGCCACCCTCTTGCCATCTTTGTCCTCCATTTTTTCAAGCATGCTTCTTCCCCACGCACAGGCATCCTGGCACCACTAAACAAGAGTTTATGTCTTCTGCACACTTCCCGATGTCTGAGCTTGCAGCCAGGCTGACCCTTTGGCACAGCCAATAGGACAGCCGAGATGACTGCTGCATCTTCTCTGCTTGGGACTCCCTCTCCACCAGCAGCAGCCTCACCTCAGTTCTGGGACCCCCAGAACCTTATCAACACCTGTGCTTTGGATTCCAGGTGACCTACAACTCATCACCAAGGAATCTTTCAAACCTGAGACTTGGGGGATCCGCAATGATCTCTCTGTTACCGCACTGGAAGAAAATCGAACCTCAATAAAATATCTACTGTCACCTCTGGCTAAAAGTTTCTTGCTCCAGAAAGGAGAGCAGTAAAGCCCAGTGATCTCCTCTTTCTTCTGAGGTGGACCTCACTGATTTGAGATAAGAAAACCTGCCTATTCTCCCAGCCTCAAGCAATCAGGTGAACTGGAGAGGAAGGGTATTTGAGGTTCACTGGGTCTGAAAAGCACCTCCCTCCTGGGCTCGTCAGGCAAACACTAATCTCCAAGTGTGTTGGGTGTTTGCCGTGTGCCCCTCAGTCATCTCAGAGTTTTATATTTGATTTCTTATCGCTCCCATATTACTTGTAGGAAGTTTAAATCCTACTTTCCAGATAAGGAGACTGGCTCAGAGAGATTGAACGATTTTCCTTGAGGTCTGAATGAGGAAAGACAGATTGGTATGCTGTGGGGTTCAGACTGCAAAGTCCCTCCAAGACCTGATAAGTGATCTAAAGTATTCCTCATCTGAAACCTCAGCTGGAATGGATGATCTCACTCAACAGAGGTTAGTATCAGGCTGAACTGAGTGCACGGTGGGCATTGGGCTTTCAGACCTCAATGAGCAGTAAGTCTGCTGGGCCTGATGGAGAGACTTCACAGGTTCCTCTCGAAAATACCACACAGTGGTAGAATGGAATTAACACAGATGAGCAAAAGTATTTGAAAAGCCTTATTTTAGCTAGCAGATCTATTTTACAGTTATGAATGCCTTGAACTGTTTCACAGAAAGGCAAGCACATGTATTAAAATTTACAAACAAGTTTTCAAGGGTTTCAAGTTTTTAAACTAAATATCTTGAAGTTAAAGAATTTCAACTCAGTAGAGAATGGCAGGGCGGGGAGGGGTGTGTGGCCCCAGGCACCGAGGCAGCAAAGTTATAACAGAGACTCCCAGCTCAGCCTCCTCCTGCTCCTGCCTCCCACCTATACACAGACACTTGACCTGAATGTTCTCTTCTAGCGTGAGGGTCCAAAGCTTCACTACACATAGTTAGTTGGAGAGACAGCCTTAACTACTTGTCTTAGATGGTCCTATTAATTTCATAAGCAAAAGATAGATTCCTGCTCTAATCATGTAATAAAATTAGCCAAACAACCTCAACCAAATTTATCATTGAATAATATGATTCAAGGCCTGGTTAATTTTTTATATGGACTTAAAGCTATCATTGTTTACCATATATCTGTGCTGTACCCTGTAGAAATAGGCAAACATCATGCAAGAAGAAGAAAAGTTATTCCTAAAGCATGAAATGTACATGCTACAAAAGAGTTCAATCAGAAAGCAAAAGCTGGTTTTTATTCTTAAAGCTAAGATGCCATTTCTTTTATGACTATTTGATCATTATGGTCATATTAAAATATATGCTTAAAAACAGGTTAACACATACAAATTAAAAACCACAACTCCTTCAATTAGATATGACTTTTATTATTCAATGCAAGTATCTACTTTATTTTTTATTTCTTGTGCATAAAAATGATGAGTTGGTATCCTTACTATTTTCTCATTTTCTTCTTCCATTTTATTAAAACTTTGAAAATGTCCCCCAATATCTAGGATTAGTGGCCTCTGTTCTGCTTTCATGCTCAACAGCTAATATGTACTCACTAGCCCCCCCACCCCCGAGGAAAGTCTCAAGTTTCCCACCAGAGACTCCTGGTCTTTCCTGAAAGTGAAACACACCAGGGTGGCATGTTCTGAGATGGGGCAATGGTGCGAACCTATAGCCCCTGGATGGTGGGGACTCCCCAGCCCAGACTCCCTTCTGTCTGAGCAGGCAGGTGAATCTAGTCTCTCACTGTCATTGCTTCACAGATGGCACCTGATAACGCAGTCTGGGCCCTGCTCCCACATTATGAACACAGATACCGGTGCTCAGTTGCTTCATCTTCAGAGCCTCTGGCAACTTGAACAGCGTCAGTCTCCTTCCTGTCCCTAGGTCCTACCAGGCCAACTGTTTTTAATTTTTTTACTTTCTCTTTTATAGAAGCAAATCTTTGCCTTTACTAATCACTGATGCCTAATGGCATCATCATATAAACCCAGGTAAGTCCCGGCATATAAACGATGATCCAAAATAGTCCCGCGAAGCTCAAGGTACTAGTGCATTGAGCAAAGACTTACTCAGCAAAGACTGAGTAAGACAATGATGAGTAAAGAGAGGCTCCCTGAAGTCCTGAGAAGCATCCCTTTTCTGAGACACTGCTGATGTTTCCTGAAGTGAAGGGTGGGCATCCTGCAACCCTGGACTCAGGGGCAGAGGACAGAAGAAAGTTAGATATGAGAAAGAGGGTTTGTACTCAGAGTGGGATCCCATCATTACTCAGTGGATGGGAATGGCCTGGCCTTCTGCAGGGTCAGCTCTGATGGCCAAGAGACACCAGAAAAGGCACATATTTTGCTCAGTAAGATGAGGTGTTCTGGGTTCCCTCCCCAACCCTGCCCTGAGAACCACGACTGGCAGGGCAGGGGGCAGTACTCTTGTCCTTCCGAACAAGACTGCAAGTACCCCAGGACCTACGTGATCCATCCTATCTGCATCCTTGTGTCTTCCCTGTCCTTAGTCTAGTGATTAGTCATGGAAATTTCACATTTCTATCATTCTCTTTCAAGTCAGCAGTAATAAGCCTAAAAAAAGTGGCGGCATTGCTGGCATTCCTAGGCCCTTGTCTTGACTCTTCTTGTAGTAATTTTTTCCTTTCCTGAGCCCCCCAGTTAAGGGTTGGCAGGACAAGAATGGGGACACCTGTCAAGAATACCTGCACACTTGCTCCTACACACTCGCTCCAACCTGTCTTTGCTGCTGCTCACTCCTCCTCTAGGAAGTAAGAAGAACTGGATCAATAATAAATGATGTTCTGTGGCCGAGTGTGGTAAAACAGAGCAGTATTGGGGTCACTGGTTTGAACTCTTCTGCTGCCTTTACCTATGAGCTCTTTTTGTTTCCCTTGCACTCTCACTTCTCCCTCCCACATCCCTGCACATGTCCTCACTGTTGCTGATTCTGTTTTAGTTGTTTGTTTTTTGTTTATGGCTCTGTTTCAACCCCTCTCACAGGATTGGTACTGCCTCAGCACAGGGGTTATCTGAGGAGAGTAGTCATATGTTTTCAAGTTTTTGTTATTTAGTCTTACAGTGTGGTCCAGGAGATTCGATAAACATTTGCATGCATGCAGGAAAGAAGGAAAGAAAGAAACAGGAAAGAAAAGGAGAGAGGAGAGAGAGTGGAGAGTGTTAATGCTGAGAAGGCCACACCTCACAGTGTTGGGGTCCTCATGGCTACTCCAGATAGTGCTGGGGGTCCATCCAGTACCAGTGATTAACCCAGAGCCTCTCAAGCACATGCACTTTACCAATCAGGCTGTGACCCTGGACAGAAGGTGCTCTTCTGAAGTGATTAATGAGTGTTAGCTCCTTAAGCCCCATTTGAGTTACACTTTGACAGCCAAATTCTCCCTTCTTGGTGTCCATTGAGCCATGGACAGAGCTAGACACTGGGCATGGCTGTGCCTCCCACGCTCTGAAAGCAGGGCCTTTTGCTCCTGGTTGTGAGAATGTTGAGAGGAATAAGAGAGTCATGTGGGGCATAGGAAAGCAGCCAAAAGGAACCCCATGTCATTCTATTGCTCTCCAGCTGTGCGAGGTCTGTCCATTCTGGCAGCTCCAAGGGGTTTGGGCACCCAGCCCCCCAATTCTCTGGAGTCCAGGGTGAGGGGGAGGTTTCTCTCCTCTCACATTGCCTCCCTGCTAGCAGCCCTTCCCAGTGCAGTGCCTGCAGGTGACCAAGTGCTGCGCACTGCTGAGTAGGTCAGCCCTGACTTGTCTGCATCCTCAGTGTGCCTCACACTTGGTGGCTTTACTTGGAAAGATACTCCTTCAAAAAAATGTTCACTTCGTCCATTTTCTATTGCTTTAAAAATTCTGGGTTTCGGGGCCAGAGCTATAGTACAGCGGTAGGGTGTTTGCCTTGCACGCGGTTGACCTAGGACGGACCTTGATTTGATCCCCAGCATCCCATATGGTCCCCCAAAGCCAAGGGGCGATTTCTGAGCACATAGCCAGGAGTAACCTCTGAGCATCACGGGGTGTGGCTCCCCATCAAAAAAATTCTGGGTCTCAGGAAAGACGGGGAAGCCTTTTCTTTGCCACATCATCCTAGGAACATCACTTTCAACTGTGATCTTGTAAAATGCTAAACAAATTCACCATGGATTAGTGGGGCTGGCATTGTGGCTGATGTCGTGTTTTTCAAAACCACTTCCCTGCTCTTCACTCAGGCCTTCATTCACTGGTCTGACTCTTTCTTAATTAATTATTTATGTTGTGCTTTCTTTTCTGTCTTCCCAAATTTCTGTGCTGTCGCCAAACACCCCGAGCTTCTCTTTGGGGTGAAATCGTATGCTTAATGATATTTAATCACTGTTTTCCATATTCTCTCTTTTGCTTGGGTCCTAAGTATTATTTTATCCTAACCCTGGCATCTTTTCTCCCCTTTCCGGTTGATGTTCACATTAAATTGGAAAATGACTTATACTAGATCCAGCCCTGTTTCCTGCACTTGAGGTAATCCTGTCCTATGCCTAGAGAATTCAAATCCTCCAGGACTCCTCCCCTGCCCTTTTCTGCTTTCTCTGATGCTCTTGCTCTCTTTTCTCTCCCCTCTCTCTCTCACATACACACACACACACACACACACCACACACACTCCCTCTTCTCTGTGCATGTGCACACACACCCATACACCCATGTGATATTTCATAGTTCATTTCTGCTCAGGAAGCTCATAACATAAATGTGAGCACATTTTTTAACCCACTTTGAACACAGAATGCTTGTCCTTCATCACAGCTTGTTTCAGATGCCTTGTCAGCAATGATCACATTCCCTCCTTCAACAAAGCAGCCTGGCTGCTGTTATTCCTGCCGCTTTGGACCAACAGGAGTGGCCGACAGAGAGAGCAGTGCCTGGGAGGTTTGCAGAAGCAAGAACCACAAAGGGCTCTGTGCTTACTCTGCCCAATGACAATGAACCACTAAAGGTGAGAGGCTGGGCAGCCAGGCCTTGATTAGGGCTGACTTCCATGAGCCCTGGCTGCTGATTATCTGATCAAATAGAATCTATTTAAAGGTAGGCAGAGCCCCTGAGATAAAGGGAATTTTGTGACCTGAGTGTTGTTTGCTGCCTTGGCTTCTAGGCAACAGATGAGAAGACATGTTTACGGTCTGGGCTCTCCCTGCCCCCACAGAAGCCTGTCAGCCATAGCCACTGCAAGATGGAGCTACAGGCCCGGCCCTGCTTAGGCTCAGTACAGCTGTTCACCCCCTTACCCACCAGACTCTTTTGGGGGAGTTCATGTCCTATTGGCAGAGGAAAGAGCAACATTTGGTGTCTCCTGTCACCTGGCCAAGAACAGTCTCAGGGTGAGCTGTTCCCATATTCTTGGTGTTTCACCCCATTGTGAGTTGCCTCTGTGGCGTGGGTGGCCTTTAAAGTGGGGTCCCCACCCTGCAGATGACAGTAGCACTTACAGCAGGGTCCCTTTGCTTGAGGTTGTCATCAAGGATCTTCCTTGTTACCCAGAATGATAGTCAAGCAGAACTGAACGTGGTGGAAAACAGGCTTTTTCCACACCTTCCCTTTCACCTACTTCAGCCATGGAGGGTGAGCACATATAGGTCTAAGCATTTGCAATGCCAAACCCAAGGCAGCTCTGGCTCCAGGAAATCTGGTTTCCTGCTCCTTGGGAGGTGGGAAAGCACTAAGAAGATTGGTGTTGATGGAAGAAAAGGGTTATGGAGGCTGAGGGAGAGGTTGGGTCGAGGCTTCATCCCTGCTGAGGGGCCTTTGTTTTCCTACTTGTAGGTTGGACCCATAACAATGTCTGTCTAGAAGGCAGGTCTATTCTGCTGGGTAATCCACACTGCTGGAGTTTCTCAGGGGTGACACACACCTCAGAAGCTATCACCTGATTTAGTGATACATTATCACTCAGAGGGTCTGAGGCTCATAGGTCTCTGAAAAAGTTGGCTGTTATTAGAATGATTTTTTAAACTTGGGGTGCTGGGGATTAAACCAGGTCAGTTTTACTCACTATATGTACTATTTCCCAGGCCTTTGTTATTCTTAATATTCCTTTCCCTTTTACTACCATTGTATTATATTGAAAAAATATCTTTTATAAAATTATCAAAGTTTTAAATTTACATCATATAACTAAACAACTATCTTCTTCACTAATCTTCAACAGAAAGACCAATTCAGTCCTTTACTGTACAGTTGAAAAGGTTTGGCTGCTTTCCCCACTAAGTACCCTTTTGGATAAACCAAGGAAAGACTTGATCATTAAAATGTGTCTTTGAGGACCTAACTGATAATACAGTAGGGAGGGCATTTGCCTTGAGTGAGGCCAACCCAGGTTTCCAACTCAACATCCTATATGGCCCTCCAAGCCTACCAGGAGTAATTTCAGAGTGCAGAGCCAGAAGTGCTTCTAAGCACTCCCAGGTGTAGCCCAAAACAAAAATAAAATATGTCTGTCACATTTGTTATCACACTTAGCACTGTCACCAAAATGTGCTATTTACTCAGTATTGGTAGGCCTGACTGTTGATTTTCTATCACAATGAGAAGAAACTTTATTCTTCGTTCAAATTAGGTTTTCCAGGGAGAAGTTCAAGTTTCTCAGCAGGTCCCTTTGCCACTTACATGACTGGAGATTCCTCTTTGCTTCCAACACTCTGAAGAACATTAATAGTGACACCTGTGACTGTCAGATGTGTTAGCGGATGTGACATCTGATTCCCCACCCAGCTCTTATGAGTATGCTTCTCACTATCCAGAGCATGGGAGAGATCAGGCTTACAAGCCTCAATGGCTTTCTCAGTTTTGAGCAGGTGATAAAGCTGAAGGGCACGTCCATCTCTGGGTTCCTTCCTGCACTCCCCCATATTGTTAGAATATGCCAACAGTGAAAGATGCCACTGGTGAGGAGGGCATGAAAGATGGGAAGAATAAAAAGGAAGGGTAGGGGAGAGAGAAATGAGTAGCACAGAATCATATATGATATGATTATAGTTGCATTTTGCAATGAAAGAAATATGTGACCCGCCCCCCAAAAAAACTCAGGGGCCAGAGTAATAGTACAGTGGGTAGAGCATTTGCTTTGCACACAGCCAACAGAGTTTGATCTCCAGCATCCCATATGGTCCCCAGAACCTTCCAGGAGTGATTATTTCTTTTTTCTTTTTTTTGGTTGGTTGGTTGGTTGAGTGTTTTGTTTGTTTTTTCATTTTTATTTTGACCAAAGTGGATTACAAATCTTTCACAGTAATATTTTAAGTAAGATAGTCATTTTGACTATGTTGATTCTTCCTACCCATGAGCACGGGATGTTCTTCCATTTCCTTAGGTCCTCTTTAATTTCTTGCTGAAGTGTTTTGAAGTTTTCATGGTATAGGTACTTCACTTTTCTTGTAAGGTTGATTCCTAGGTTCTTGTTATTTTTTATACTATTTTAAATGGGATTGTCTCCTTAGTTTTTTTCTCCTCTACTTCATATTTGTATAGAGGTATAGTATTGTCTTTTGTATATTGACTTTGTAGCTGGCCACTTTGCTGTATTGGTTAATTGTTTCTAGAAGTTTTACTGTGGACTTTTTAGGATTTTCGATGTATATCATATCATCTGCAAAAAGAGATAGTTTGACTTCCTCTTTCCCTATTTGGATTCCTTTGATTCCCTTCTCTTGTCTGATTACTATTGCTAGGACTTCTAAAACTATATTGAATAAGAATGGAGAGAGGGGACAGCCTTGCCTACTTCCTGACCTTAGTGGAAATGCTTTCAGTTTTTCACCATTAAGAAGTAATGTTGGGGGCCGGAGAGATAGCATGGAGGTAGGGCGCTTGCCTTTCATGCAGGAGGTCATCAGTTCGAATCCTGGCATCCCATATGGTCCCCCGCGCCTGCCAAGAGCAATTTCTGAGCCTGGAGCCAGGAATAACCCCTGAGCACTGCCGGGTGTGACCCAAAAAAAAAAAAAAAAAAAAAAGTAATGTTGGCTGTGGGCTTTTCATAAATAGCTGTAACTATCCTGAGAAAGGTTCCTTCCAGTCCTATTTTGCTCAATGTTTTTTATCATGAATAGATGTTGGATTTTGTCAAGCACCTTCTCTGCATCAATTGATATAAACGTGATATTTGTCTTTCTTGTTGCTGATGTGGTGTATGATGTTGATTGATTGATGTTGCATCCCTGGGATGAAACCCACTTGGTCATGGTGGATAATTTTTTTGATGTAGTGCTGGATTCGGTTTGCTAAGATTATGTTGAGGATTTTTTCATCTATGTTCATTAGTGAGATTGGTCTGTAGTTTTCTTTCTTGGAGGTGTCTTTGCCATCTTTGCGAATGAGTAATATTAGCCTCATAAAAGAAATTAGGGAGGATTCCTGTCTTTTCAATGTTTTGGAAGAGCCAGTGGATCAGTGGTAGTAACTATTCTTAGAATGTTTGATAGAATTCACCTTTAAAACCATCTGGACAAACAAAACCATTTTGTTCTTGGGGCATTACTTAATTACTGATTGAATTTCCCTAGATGTGATTGGCCTGTTTAGGCTTTCTACATCTTCCTTATCTAGTCTTGGAAGATAATATTTTTCCAAGAATCTGGCAATTTCTTCTGGGTTTTCTAACCTAACTGAGTATAATAAGTCTTCATGATATGTTGGATTTCTTGGGGTTCTGTTGTAATCTCTCTCCTTTTATTTGTGATCCTACTTATTTGGGTATTTTCTCTCTATTTTTTGGTGAGTCTTGCAAGTGGTTTGTCTATCTTGTTTATTCTTTCAAAAAACCAACTCCTGGTCTCATTGATCTTTTGTATTGTTTTCTTAGTTTCTGTGTTGTTTATTTATGCTCCTGTTTTCATTATTTCTTGTCTTCTGGTTATGTTTGGGTTTCTTTTGCTGCTGTTGTTCCAGCTCCTTAAGGTGTCCCTTAAAACTGCTGATTTTGTCATTTTCCTCTTTCCTGACATAGACCTGTATTGCTATGAGTTTCCCCCTAGTTACTGCCTTTGCTGTGTCTCTTTATTATTGTTTGTCTCAAGGAATCTTTTTATTTCTTCCTTGAGTTCCTCTTTGATTCAGCTGTTGTTGTGCAGCATGTTGTTTAATCTCCAGGTGTTGGATTTTCTCCATAGCTTCTTTTTACAGTCAATCTTGATCTCTGTTGCATAGTGATCTGATAGGGTGCTTCTAATAATCCTTATATTTGTGACTTTATGCAAGTTAGATTTATATCCTAAGGCATGGTCTATTCTGGAAGAGGTTCCATGTGCACTTGAGAAAAATGTGTATTCTGCTTTCTGGGGGTGAAGGGCCCTATTTAAGTCTATTAACCCTACTTCTTCTAATTTCTCATTTAGGGCTCTTATTTATTTGCTAGTTTTCTGTCTGGTGGGTCTGTCCAGTGGTGATAGTGGAGTATTGAGAACTCCTACTACTATCACACTTCCTTTCATATGTTTTCCCAGGTTTGTGAGCAAATGCCATACATATTTTGCTGGCTCTGCATTTAGTGCATAAATATTATTATTAGCCAGAGTTCTTGGTCTAGTGCTCCCCTGATCAGTTAGTAGTGACCCTTTTTGTCCCTGATCACTTTCTTGAGGTTGAATGCAATTTGGTCTGATATAAGAATGGCCATCCGGGAATTTTTTTGTTTTTCATTGGCTTTAGTAATTGATTTCCATCCTTTTATTCTAAGCCTGTGTTTATCCTGTGCTTGTAGGTGTGTTTCTTGCAGTCAGCAGAGATCCAGTTTATATTTCTAATTCAACTCTCCACTATGTGTCTTTTAATGGGAGAGTTTAGTTCTTTGACATTTAAGAAGATTATTGACAGAGAGGGCTGTTGTGAAGTTGTATTGTGTAGGGTGGTTATTATTACAATTGGGGGTTTGGATTGTGTAATTCATTTCTAAGTATATCATTTAGAATAATTTTGTTTGCACAAATAATGCGAGGGGTTTTTTGTTTTGTTTTTTTTGTTGTTGTTGTTTTTTGTTTTGTTTTGTTTTGGTCTGAGAATGTTTTTAGTTTTCCCTCCTATATGAATGAGACTTTTGCTGGGTAACGGACTCTAGGTTGAAAATTTCTTTCATTCGTCATTTAAATATGTCATTCAACTGTCTTGCTTCAATTGTTTCAAATGGAAGATCTGGTTTGATTCTTATGTTTCTTTTGCACTTGAGAGTTTTTCTCCCTTATCGCTTTAAGGAGTTCATCTTTCTCTTTTTTTGTTGTTGTTTTTTTTTTTAATTTTATTTATTTATTGCCATTTGGATTACTATGTGTCTTGGTGTTGGTTAATTAGGGTTTGTTTTATTAGGGATTATTTTCACCTCCTGGATTTGCACCAGAGCCTCTTTCCAGAGGGTGGGAAAGTTTTCTGATATTATTTCCTTGACCACTTGCTCTTCCCCTTTCCGTATTTCCTCCCTTTCTGATACACCTACAATCCATAGATTATTTCTTTTGTCTTTATTCATTAAATACCTATCTTTTTCTTCCAATGCTTTACCTTTTATGTCATTTTTGGTTTGCAGGGATTTTTTTGAGTTCTTCTATGTGACTCTCCAACTGTGTGATACTGCTATTGTGGCTTGCTAAGACATTTTTTATTTTCTTTAATTCCATTTGTATGGAATCTCTCATCTTCTGTAACTGTTCTTCTTTAAGTTGGTTGATTTTTTCATCTATGGATTTCTTGAACTCGCTGGCTAGTGATTCCTTCATTTCTTTTGCTATGGCTTGCATGTCCTTATGCTTTTATGTCCTCGTCTATTGGGCCTGTGCATTTTGGTAGACTTGGAAACTTGCTAGGATTTCTCTCCATATCCCCAGTTGTTAGTGTCTTCCTTAGTTTACCTATATTTCTTTGCATTTAATGGTTTGGCTTTGAGTGAAATGCCTTCAGATTTTAGCCCTCTTTTGTCACCTGTGGCATGGGGCTGGGTCCCTTCTCTGGAGTGCAGTTCTAGGTGGGTATGTTAGCTGAAGTTGCTGAGGTTTGGCCCCTCCCACATCCTCCAGTCATTCCTGGGTCAATTGCCCCTCCCCCTCTGGCTGACAGTCATCACAGTTTAGCCCCTAGCCACAATGGTAGAGGACCCAGTTGTGCCTAGGTCACTCACCCCACCCCCTCTACCTGGGAACTAGTGATTCTCAGCTCCAATCCACAGGTGACTAAGTTACTCGCCCCTCCCCCTCTACCTGGGAACTGGTGCCACTCAGCTTTGAGCTCCAGTAGTGCGTAGGTCACTCACACCTCCTCCTCTACCTGGGAACCTGTGCTGCTCAGCTCATAGCCACAGTCGTGCCTAGGTCACTTGCCCCTTCCCCTTTCCAGGAGTGATTCTTAAGTGCAGAGCCAGAAGTAATCCCTGCGTGCACGTGCATGCACAAGAACACACACACATATCACTTTAGCCTCATGTAAAAAGTCACAGGAACATTGGAGCACAAAAGGGCACTTATTCATGAAGAGAAAATGTGTGAATTGACCAGCACAGAGCATGTCCCAGCCTCAGAAGAGAAAGTGGGGTGTCTAGTCTAATGTTGAGTTAAATTTTCCCCAGTTATCTGCGTATTTGGAGTTTTACAGAAGAAAAAGAATTACACCCCTTAATGAGGGCAGGAGAGATGAGCAGACATAGCAAAAATGAAAAATAGTTGAAAGCTGGTTTCCCTGCTCTTACTCAAGAGACAGCCAGGCACATCCTCAGTGCTTTTAGAATGGCCTTGAGGAGAGGAGACAGAGGCCAAGATCACTCGGGGGTCTCTATTCATCAGCCCTGCACAGTCAGGCTTTGGGCCTTTCTCAACCAGTCAAAGCAAAAAACTGTCTCCCATGGGATTGTGCTGTCATCCACAGTATGAGCTTCCTGTCAGTCTTACTTCTGCTCCCTTAATCTCAGAGAGTCTCTCTTTGTGTGAAAAGAACAGGGGACACTTAGTGGAACTTCAGTGTTGGCATTTGACCATAGGCTGTTTAGAGACATAAGTGAAGAGGCATGTCCCTTGCTTCTGCCTTCTACCTACTCAGGGCCAGGTGCAAACCTTGTGTCTTTTCTCTCTTGTATTTTAAGGATTTGCTTACACAATTTCAGGCAAATGTTTATCAGGGGACTCAGTGAGCATTGGCAAGAAATTTCAAACTGTGATGGCTAGAGGGGCACCATGCCACAGAAACCAATAGGGATCACTTTTGGCAGCTGGAGCTCCAAACAAGCCTTTGGTCATGATTTAACTGCCAGAGTGAGGAGTGCAAATGGGGAATAGAATCTCCTGCTTCCTATCTTACAGGCCCCTAAGAGCACACAAACCTAAGAGCACAAAAACACAATAATGCCCTCAGCACTATTTACAACAGCCAGAATCTGGAATCTGTCGCATTTTTGATAGATGAGTGGAAAAGAAACTGCTGTACATCTACATAATGGAATACTATGGAGCCATTAGAAAAAATGAAGTCATAAAATTTCTTTATAATGGGTGGACATGGAAATTATTATGATGAGTGAAATTAGTCAGAAGGAGATAGACATAAAATCATTTCACTCATCTGTGGGATATAAAAAATAAAAGACAATATAATAATAATATCCAGAGTCAATAGAGATGTAGGTCGGGAGGACAAGTCCAGAGTAGAAAGCTTGCCACAAAAAGTTAGAGTAGTGACTGGTCCACAGTGACAGTGATAGTTGGAACTGATCACTTTGGACAATAACTGGGTACTGAAAGGGGATATGCATAGCAACCCTTCATCAATAATTGTCAAAAAGGAAAGCAAGAAAGAGGTGATGACTTGAAGACTCAAAAAGGGGGCATTTGAGATGACTGTAAAACAGGTTGTCTTCACAGGTCAGGATGCTGCTATATAATTCCTGTTCACTGTTCTCTGTCTTGTAGAAGAGAGATTTTGTTCCCTTTGAGGCAGTACAGATAGAATTTTGTTCCTGTGGCATAGTAATAAATATAATCCTGACACAAAGGGAAAAAGCATTTCTTTAAAGTGGAAGTTCTGAGAGCTGAAAAACTGGTGATGCCTGAGGACTAAGGAAAAACAGTATTATTAAGGTCACCCAGAGTACTTAGCCCAAAAGTCAGGGTCAAGATTGAGGACATTACAAGTATGTGCTCCACAAATTTGGAGGCACACAGAAATCCAAGAAACAGATCAGAGACATTGTGAAGAATCATGAATGAATGTTTTTTTAAAAATTGGCATTGTCATAAATTTCTACCCATTATATTGAATGTTTCTAGAATTATTACTACTATTTTGACTGCTTGACAACATTTTAGCTGGTTATTCTGTAAAAATTACATGTGGGTAGTGCTGCATTGCTGATGGACTATACACCACAGTTGGCAGATCACACACCTGTGTCCAAGGGAAGGACCAGACCCTGTGAGGTTACAGCATATGTGAGATCAACAGGGTGGGTTGAAAATCAGAAGATTTTATTTCAGCTGAGGTAGAGCAAAAGTCATGGTGAAAGGCCTCATGCTGAAGAGTGGGGTGAAATGGAAATTTCTGTGTGACAGTCACAGCTTGAGCCCCGTCCTGCTCAGAGCTAGGCACAGAGGCCCAGTCCTGCATGGTACTTGGATCTTTGGCCACATGCAGTAGAGGCAGTCAACAAGCCCAGTGCTCCCAGAGTTCCAGGTCAAACACAGAGTCCACGGCCACACCCTGAGTCGAAAGGCACATCCAGACCCTCGGGCTCTCAAGGCCCTACCCACTTGTAGGCTTGTCTTACCCACAAGGATAGGGACTAATTCCTGCCTGTGTTTGGGATAAAGAGGACAATGTAAAAAGTGGCACTTGAGAATGCTTCCTGATTCCCGGTGTGCAAAAACCAAAGAAAACCCCAGCAAAAATAGTTCTCAAGCTCCTAGTCACAGGTGTGCTTGTCTCTGTCCACAGGACAGGACTAATTCATGCCTGTGTTTGGGCTAAAAGGGACTCTAAAACGTAGCACCTACAACTGTTTCCTGATTTCCGGGGAGCGACAACCAAAGAACAAAGCAAAACAGCTCTCAAGCACCTATCCACAGGTAGGCTTGTCTCTGCCCACCAGATGAGGACTAATTCCTGCCTATGTTTAGGCTAAAGGGGACTCTGTAAAACACAGCACCTGCAACTTTATAACAACTCCATACAGCAGAAGAGATTGGAAAAGAAACTTAAAGAAAATTATCAGAAAATGGAAAAAATACTGAAAGATTGAAAACAGATGAAAATAGAAGTGTTCAAAATTTTCAACAGAAACAATGTAAGAATCATTAGAGTCCCAGAAAACCCAGGAAGAAAATTGCCAGGAAGAATCAACAGTCAAGGACATCATTACAGAGAAACTACCAGAGCTAAAGACTACATGCAACCAAATCCTACAAACTCGAAGTGTACCAGCTATAAGAGACCCAAAGAAAAATACCTCAAGACACATCCTTGTCACAATGAAGAATCCCATAGATGGGAATACAATACTGAAAGCAGAAAGATTAAAAAGGGACATTACTTTTAAAGATTAATGATTAAGATTAAAAAATGGGGAGAACAAATGAACAGACACTTCCTCAAAGTGTCAAATACAAATGGCCAAAAGGCACATGGAAAAATGCTCCTCATCACTAATCATCAGGGAGATGCAAATGAAAACAACAATGAGATACCATCTCACACCACAGAGACTGGCACACATCACAATGAACAAAAGCAATCAGTGCTGGTGGGGATGTGAAGTGAAAGGAACTCTCATTCATTGATGGTGGAAATTTAGTGTAGTCCAGCACTTACGGTAAACAATATGGAGATTCATCAAAACACTGGAAATTGAGCTCCCATATGATACAGCTCTCCCACTCCTTAGGGATATATTCTAGGAACACAATAATCCAATACAAAAATTCCTTCCTCACACCTATATACATCGCAGCACTTTTTTTGCAATAGCCAGACTCTGGAAACAACCAAGAGGCCCTTCAACAGATGAATGGCTAAAGAAACTGTGGTACATATACACAATGGAATATTATGCACCCATTAGGAGAGATGAAATTTCTCTGTACATGAACGGGCATGGAATCTTTTATGCTGAGTGAAATAAGTCAGAGGGAGAGAGATAGATACAAAATAGTCTCATGTGTGGATTTTAAGAAAAATAAAAGACATTGAAATAATTTCCAAAGATGAGGCCCAGAATGACCCGCTCAAGATATGAAGCTCACCACAGTGTGGTGAGTGCAGTTAGAGAAATAACTACACTGAGAACTATCATAACAAAGTCAGTGAGTGAGGGATGTAAAAAGCCTGTCTAGAATACAGGTGGGGGCTGGATAGGGGGAGGAGATAGGGGCATTGGTGATGGGAAATTTGCACTGGTGAAGGGTGTTGTTCTTTTTATGACTGAAACCCAACTACAATCATGTTTGTAATCACAGTGTTTAAATAAAGATATTATTATTTTAAAAAATAACTTATATAACTCTGGAAGAATAGTTGCAAGTCTATTGTCTTATGACCTATTGATATGGGAATGGAATTTCTCATAAATAAATAAGATAAAAATTATCCCCAGCTGTTTTGGGACTCATTGGAGAGGTCACATTGAAGACTTGGGGAAAATATTGATTCTAATGCCAAATTTAAAGGTAGCAATACAAAGATTTTTGAAGGAGCTCCTAAGTCATATGAATAATTTCTAGGGAAACTGACAGCAATTATCAGGAGGCAGACTAAAGACATGGTAGCATAACGTGTCCTGATGAAAACGTTAGCCTTTGACAATGCCAATAAAAATTTTCATGCTATATTATGTCTCTATAGGAAGAGAGAAGATGTCATGGGATTTCTACATTCTTGGAGGAATGTTTGAATATACAGTTCTCCCTCCCCACCCACCACTGCCCCTTTATCAACCTATGCTATTCAAATGCAAACTCCAGGGATAGTTATCCAATTAGTGGACACAGTGGACTCCACCCAATAAGACCACCTGGATTTTGCCTGAGGTGTTGCAAAGGATTCCATTGGACTAGAGAATGTTTACATCTTTTTATCATACCTCTAAAAACTGGGGAAGGGTCCAAAACCAGCCCTGTGAGTTCAGGTCAGATGCTTTAACTGTGGCAAAATAGGACATTTATGCAGAGGATGCAGGATGTAATTCTTTTCTGCTCTGGCTCCCAGAGCCCCCGTCCCTGCTTGAGGACTAGACTTGATCATCTTATCTCAGAAAACTGAGCCAGAGACTAATTCCATGCCCCAAAATATTAGGAAACTTTTTAATCTATAATTCAGCTTCCCAGCTCAGCCCAAGATAACTTGACAGCATAAGCTCATTAAAGCCTGTCACTTCAGGAATCTGTACTCTGTCCTGAAGAATTAACCATAATGTCACCTTATTGCCCTTACAAGATAGATCTATCATAAAAGGGCCAATTTATTTAGGAACTGTGGGTCTGATAATGGGGAGAAGTCTGATTCTTAAAGGTATTATGGTTCATTTGGGAATTATAAATTTGGAGCAAGTTGGGGAAATAATAGCTCTTGTTTTTGTGCTCACAGTTTAGATTTTTTGAAAAGGTAAAACATAAGTCAAATTTTACTTCTTTATGTTATGCCTGGCAAACCAGAATGCATTAGGAAAGGGAGTTTTAGAAGTGCAAACTCTGATGCTTCTGCTAATCTATTAATAGCTTTTATTACTAAGTTTAAAGAAGAAGTTCCAGTGTTAACCCTTAAAATTCAGGAGAGGAAGTTTGAAAGAGTTTTTGACTCTGGCACTGAAGTTTCTGTGATTGCTTTAAAACGCTGACCCACAGTCAGGCTTTTCACAATATACCTTATAGCCTAGAAACAGACCCCCAGTCTCTGTTTGCCAGACCACTGGGTTTTTGAAGTGCTTAAGACTAGAAAATCAACGGGATTTTTTTCTACCACATATAGCATAAGTTTCCATGAACCTTTGGGGGCGCTATTTGCATAAGCAATGAAGGGTGAAATATCACATCTCTCACCTAACCCCTTTCATTTTACAAGCTCAGATGTTTTGCTTTATCGCCCAATCCCCATACAGCCCACCAGCTCAGAGGTTTTAGCCTTTTTAATTGGGACCACTGAGTTAAAGCTCCTGGCTCCTATTCCAATTAAATGGAAACCAAATGTTCCAAACTGAATTCCCTAGTGATACATGAAAAGCACAAAGCTAGGCACTGAGAAAGTTAGTTCATGAGTAGCTTAAAAAGCTACACAGAAAGCTTAGAAAGACACATAAAAAATATTTTCATTCACCCAAAAGACAAAAGGCACTTTGCCTTTTGATTTTTCTTCCCTCAATAATAGAGCCCCCATACAGCAGTTTCAATAGATAGTTTTACCTTGGGGCATGGCACTCATATACCACGTATCAATATTTTGTTGCTGTATTCTTATGTCCAGCTCACAAAATGTTTCTCCAGGCATATTTAGTTCATTATATGAATGACATTCTAATGGCCTGCTCTATGCACAGAGAATCACAATGTTTGTATAAATATGCCATCCGTTGCTTGCAGTTTACTGCTTTAACAATTGCCATAGAAAATTTTAGACTTTTCCTCCATTTCAATACTTGGGCTTTTTATTGGAGCATACTTCAGTGCACCACAAGAGATTTGCATTTATTAGAAAAAGCTAAGTACTCTAATGATTTTCAAAAACTCTTAGGTGATATAAATTGGATCCCTCCCTGCCTTGGAATTCCAAACTCTGAACTCAGCAACTTATTCAGCACACTGGAGGAAGATCCAGACTTAAATAGTCCTATGTATTTGACTCAAAAGGCCCAAAAGGAATTAGTTTATTTTTATAGACCAGCTTCAAAAGTCCTATATTTCCAGATTCATACCTGGAGAGAAGGTGTTGCTTTTAATTTTTGCAATTTCTCTTTTCCTACATCCTATTTCTCAGATGTCTGGGCCTCTGGAATGAGTTTACTTACACATCAAGTAACCTCACATATTTCTGCCTTATTTGGAGTTGATTGCTGCTCTTATCATCAACCATCAGTATGGTTTCCTTGTTAGGTTTTTGTCCTGAAATAATAGTCCTACCAATTCCATAAAAGGAAATGCAATGCATATTAGCTCTCAGTGGGTTCCTTCAATGAGCCCTGAGTTTTCAGAAGTTTCCTCTCATTTATCTAGCTAGAAAGGCCTGGAATTTCTTCAAAAGGACGCATTTTGTAATCTTCTCTATTATCCATTCCTCTCCTAAAACTGTGTTTTACATTGATGGATTGACATCAGGAAAAGCAGTATCACTGGCCCTTTACTGAACACAACAGTGCCTATTTAATAAGTGGAATTTGCTCCTTCAAATTACTTACTATCACATGTTTCAGAGCCATGCAGTGTAATAAGTTATTCAGCATACGTGGTAGAATTGTTCCCAGGCATAGTAACAGCCTTCTTAAATGCTCACAACCAGGTTGTTCAAGACTTGCTTCAGCAATTACAAACTTTTTTGCAAAAGTATTCTGAGACAATTTTTATCACTCACATAAGAGCCCATTCTGGTCTTCAAGGGCTGATAGCTCAATGAAATGAAACTGCTGACCATTTAGTCATGTCGATATTTAAGTTACCTGCAGAAGAGTATGCAGTGCTACATACAAATTACCACTGCCTGCATGTGAACTATCATATTCTATGGTGGCAAGCCAGACATATTGTTGGTAAGTGTACTATTTGCATGCCTCTGAATAAAAGAACACATGTAGCTGGGACTAACCCCTGATATTTACAGATAAGTAAATATTATACATATGGATATTACACCACTTGATTTTTATCCAAAGAAACCCCATCTCCATGTGCTCATTTATACATATTAACACTTTATCTGGGGAACACCAATAACTTCTGAAAAAGCAAAACCTATTTGCACTTTAGGCTAAAATGTTTTGATATCATGGGTGTCTCCCATGGGTGTCTTCATAAACAGTACAGTGGCCTTACATATATCAGTAAACTTTTTCAATTGTTATACAAGAAATGACAAATCAAACATATCACTGGAATCCCCTATAATCCACATGGGCAAGTCATAGTTGAAAGAGCTCACAGAACACTCAAAACTCAATTATTAAAATATAGAAAAAAGAGGCATGTTATCGATGAACATTTTACCCTTAACATTATTTTCACTAAAATTCCTGAATTTACCTCAAGGAGAGTCCTATACAGCTGCAGAAAGAGACTTAAAAAGTCCTCAGGTGCAAAAAATAGACATAATAATTTACTCATTTGGATAAAAATAGATAATGAATGGGTTGCTGGTAATCACCACATTCTAAGAAAAGGATATGCTTATGCTTACACAGATGACAACCCTGACAAGAAACTCTAGGTCTCACTATACTTTGCCAAAAGCAGGATCCTCACAAAAAAAAATGCAGATACCAGCGCATGTTAAGACTATAAACTGCCTCTCAGACCCAACACAGACTACTCAAAAAGATGAGAGCAGAAAACACATTGTGACCCCAAGAGATAACTGGGATAATAAGCTGTAACCACACACTGAGAAAGAGAATATTGAGAGTGAACATGACCAGTCCCAAGACCTTGATTCTGTTTATGTGGGTACTAGTTCTGCTCTCACCAGACATTTAATTTAGGAAACACATGTTACATTAACTCAATATTACAATGTCTGTATAATATTCCAAGGCTGATGAATTACTTTTATCAAAACCATTGCAAGGTGGACATTAACAAGCCAAATCCATTGGGAGATAAAGGCAAACTGGTAGAAGAGTTTGGTAAAATCATAAAAGCCTTTTGGGCAGGACAACACAGGTATACATCCACCCAAAAGACTTTAAGAAGACATTGGAAAGCTAAATGAATAGTTTGCAGGGTGATTAACAATCAACAAGGTCCACATGAACTACTGCTATTTCTAAAGGAGGATCTTTATGATAATTTGAACAAAATTAATAGGTAGCAAAGATATAAAGAGAAAAATGGTAATTATATTTGACTCAAAAATCACAAAACAAGTTTGGCAGAGACACATGCACTTTAATAAATCTATTATTGCTACACTTTTCCAAGGCAAATTCAAATCCATAGTTCAATGCCTTATCTGTCACCAAGAATTTCTGACATTTGAGAACTTTTCTCACTTATCCTTGCCATTGACTTCTACAGATAAATGAATGTTGCAAGACAGCCTTAAGTTAATATTTAAAGAATAAAAACTTATAGATAGTAATAGGGTTTGTTGCAATCACTGCAACACAGCAGGATTCTCTAAAAAGAACAGAAATTTGGAAGTTACCACTTGTACTTGTAATACATCTGAAATGCTTTTCACAGTACAACAAGTAGATGAGAAAACTACAGACCTCCATGGACTTCCCCTTAGGAAACCTTGATTTGTCACAGCACACTATGGATTTTAAGGACAACCCTGAAGACTATGTCTTCTCTGTTTTGAACCATTATGGTAAAATGGAAAAGGGTAATTGCATGGCCTAGTATAAAAATGTAGTCGGATGTTTCTTTAAATTTGATGATCAAGAAGTTTTAGAAATCTTCAATTCATCTTTGAATTCTTCAGCAGCTTATATTCTTTTTTATACTTCAAAGAGAACTGCAGCAATGGATACAGATGTTTAGATCAAGAAGATATTCAATTAACTGTTCAACTGTTCTATATGGATGTCTCATAATTTCTAATGTTTTTACCCACAGAAAGAGCTGTAGAATATATTGGGGAAATATGCTCATTCTTTGAATGTTTTAATGTCTTAATTTCTATTCTATTATGTTTATAATAACTTTTTATGTTTTTGTTCACAGTACTCCTTGGAGATATGGTTTGGATGCCTTAGTTTTACATTACAGTGATATATTTTGTCAGACTCAATACAATGCTCATTATATAAAGTTTTAACAAATATTTTAAATTATTAATTTTATTTGATTATACCTGATTGCATGATCTAATTCTTTCTCCACAAATATCCTTGGATAAAGCATCTGAATGCCATGAACTCTTGCTATATCGTTGAGTACATTTTTACCATTTATTTAATTATTTACTTATTTATTTTTGGTTTTTGGGCCACACCCGGTGGTACTCAGGGGTTACTCCTGGCTGTCTGCTCAGAAATAGCTCCTGGCAGGCACGGGGGACCATATGGGACACCGAGATTTGAACCAACCACCTTTGGTCCTGGATCAGCTGCTTGCAAGGCAAACACCACTGTGCTATCTCTCCGGGCCCACAATTTATTTTTAATTAATGATAGTTTTCTACTATATCATATGCCTTTGCTCTCAGTTTGCTTTCAGAAAAAGAAAACCTGTTTGAGACCTGTGATACAATCCTTCCAGTTGTAGACTCTTTTTACAGTGCTTATCACCGTATTACTTAGTATTCTAGCCTTGAATATTACAATTGCTTTAAGAATACATGTTCAAAACCATGACGCCTTTTTAAGCAAAGTTCTTCTCCATCAACATTGTACTCCAAAAATTGGAAAACTTTTCCACTTAACATGATGTCTTTATGTTCTGAAGCACTTTGACGACTCAACTTGGGTCAGTTTTCCAAATGCAACCTATGGATCTGTCTTTGTGTGTGTTAGTGTGTGATGGCCACCTCTCTATCTGTTTAATGTTCATCCATATTATACATATATATACACATATCACATACATATACATAGATATACATTCATGTTGTAAATATAGCCCTTCTTTCTTGTACATATCCATTTCTTTCTCCCAGTAAGGAAACGATACCATCACAGTTGCTACTGTTTTCTCGGTAGCTCCCTTTTCTCCAACTTCTCTTCATCATAAACTGTTGCATGCAACTGGTTTCAGCTTTTGAGAGAACCTTGGCTCTAGGACATATTCAATTCATGACTGTTGTGAGACATTTTTCTTAGACTCCACAAAACCAAATTGCTGGCTGCAGATGTGATCCAAAATTTATTCTCCAGTTAAACTATTTCAAAAGACTTAAAGGGTATCTGTATACTTCTAAGTATATTTCTTAGGTGTATTTCTTCAATTTATATAGTTCTTTATTGTTTTCATTATATAGATGTAGTGTCCCCCCTTCTCTTTGGATTTGCTAGTAGGAATTCATAGTAGATAGTATACATAGATAGTATCATTTGAGTTTTATGTTTTTGATAGAACTAGGTTAAAGGGATTTTTTGGTTTGTTGTTATTTCCTCTTAGGCTCCAATAGTATTATTGGAGTAGTATTGTGGCACTGTTCTTTGTTTGCATGGGCACATTAAAATGGGGAAAATTTATAGAGAGAGGAGTTACTATCCATTAGGGATGGGAACTGCAAAATTCATTGTTACATTTGCCATAGTGACTTGACTTAGACTTTCGTTTCTGGGACATCAGCCAACCACCCCTGAATGTTGGGTCCCATACGTGGATCCGCCACAGTTTTCTGCACCTATGCCAAGAATCAACCTTCTACCATGACAGGCCCTTGAACTGTCTTGGCACCTACTTGCCCAGGATGGGCTCATAGCTTCCCAAAGAATGCCTTGGAAATCAACAATGACTTGCTTTCAAAGCTGATGATTTTCCTGCCTCTCCACCTAATGGTGAGATGATACCAGGAGATTCTTCAAGATGCCCTGACTTCTACATAGGATCAGTGCAAACACTAAGATCTTTACTGAAGCCTGACTGTGAAAATCGTGATTGGGGAGAACCTTTCCTCGGACCACAAAGAAAGATTTTGAGGTTAGACAAATTAGTATGCCTGTAGCCTGTAGTTGGTCTTGTAGCAGGATGCTTTGTGGGTAGGGACACCTGTTTTTAGGTCAAATGTTTATTTCTTTTTTCCCCAACTTTAGCTGCATCTATGGAAAAACCTACCACCAATTTTATCTTTTAGATAGACATCCACCTTTTTCTTAGAATCTTGGGGTATAAATTACTTTGTAATTAAATTCCTTTAAAAAGGGGAGGGGATACTTTGAAATTGTGCAGGAACTCATTCTGAGAGAATGTGTAGAATTCTTGGGCTGAGTTGAACTTTTTAATCAAATATGGGAATTGCCACATCATCCTTCCACGTGCAAACAGACTCTGAGACCCAGAAGTCACCAAGTTTGTAAAAGCCCTAACTATCTTAGGGAGGGATTTTATAAAAGCTATCTACTGTTGCAGGAACTTTTCAAAGCAGCTTGTACTTGCAGAAAGGTTGTATGGAAAGTAGCACTTGTAAGAAAGGAGCTTGGAGAATAACCTGTACTCACAGGCATTGGGGCCCTGAAAAACCTTGGTTGCCTGTTTGTGAGGCATTCAGAAAAAAGGGGGATATAGCAAAACCTTGGTTGCCTGTTTATGAGGCATTCAGAAAAAAGGGGGATATAGCAAAATATTAATTGAGACATAATTTCAACTAACATTTTTTTTCTTTTTTTTGTTTTTTGTTTTTCAGGCCACACACGTTTGACGCTCAGGGGTTGCCCCTGGCTTGGGGGGACCATATGGGATGCCGGGGGATCGAACAGCGGTCACGATCTTTCCTTGGCTAGCACTTGCAAGGCAGACACCTTACCTCTAGCGCTACCTCGCCAGCCCCTAATTTCAACTAACATTCTAAAGATAACTCAGATTTAACATTTGTGTGGATTCAAATATTTCTTATCTAGTTTTACAAAAAAATTTTTACTCACTTTTCTTAGAGCCTCTTAAAGATTACTCAGATTTATAAACACATCTTATTAGGAACATTTGTGTAGACTCAAGTATTCTCTATTTAGTCTTACAGAAAAATTACTCACTCTCAAATCTAGCCTTGCTGTTAGCCTATGTGAAATCATATCAAGGGTTAACATTTCAGTTCAGAATGCATGAACTAAAATAAGGTCAAAAAAATACTAATTACTGGGAACTGACCTTGCTGGTTAGGAAGCCTTAGATAGCAAAAGCTGCTCAAGAGTGAAACTGTCATGCATCAGAATATGACTTGAACAATTTGCCCCTGTGCCTTTTTGGTAAATTAGTTTTGTCTGAAAATTATATCTTGCCAAGTATAAATATTCTACCTTTTACTTTGAAGAAGCTGAACAGAGCTTGAACCCAACTTGAGTCTTTGGCCTCTGTCTCTCAGAGCCAACTCTGTTCACCCACCTTTCAAAGGACCCCAGAAAAATCCTTAGTGTCACGACTTTCCATCACAGAAAATAATAATGACAACAAAACATACAGTTTCCTGAAAGGTATTTTCTTTTTACTCTTTCTCAAGAAGTTACTAGAATCTTTATACCAGCCTAAGGATGTGAACCAAGTAAGGGGTTGAACTGGCATCTATAAAGCCAGGATCCTTTGATGATGACAAGAGATATAGATACAGAGAGAGACAAAGACAAAAACAAAGAGAGACAGAGAAATGAGAAGCAACACATTGCCAGGAAAAGGAAAAAGAGAAAACCAAAACTGGTTGCCAAAGTACAGAGGAAAAAGTTTGAAAACCAGCAAATACCATAGTTAAGAAGATTAGTTAGTTGAGAAAATGGTTGGTCAGTAGTCATAAGGTGAGACAAACCATGGTAGACATGAGTCTGGTCTAGAATCAGCATTTTGCTCCTGTACTTTTCACGGTTCTGAGTCATGCTTTGGAATTTGCTGATAATTTTCCACAAAACTTGCTCAAGTTCTTTTCCTTTCCGGTCTACTGTAGCACTTTAGACATACCTTCTTACTTCACCATATTCACTCCCAAAGTGCCACTATCTCCACACCACCATCTCTCTGTCCTTTCTTGGTCACTCCCAAACCTCCTATCCAATTTGGACTTTTTCTTGGGATTCCAGTGACTGTGTTAGTTGATCCATTCATGGAGAATAAAGAGTTTTTCAAGTTGAGTCTTTCACTCTATAAACATGACACGTGTTTCTCTATTTGTCCTTACTTCCTCAGTGCTATTGTTACTCTAACTTTCCCCACTGTTTGGCTCTCAGTGTGGAAGCAGATTTCCAGTGCCACAGCCCAGTGATCAGTGCTCATCATATCCACAGCAGTGTCCCCCTAGCTCTGCTCAAAGTATGACCAGGCTAGGACCTGCGCTTGTGCCTGCTGACTCAGCCAGGCGCCCCTTCAGCCCTGCTTCTCAGGATCTGATCTGCTCATCAGTTTGAGGGCTTTATAGAAAGTCAGATTCCACACAAGTGCTTAAAAACCCCCAGATTTAGACATTTGTCTTATGAACAGATTCTGAGTGAATAACCTCCTATTATCAATAGAAAAGTTAGCAATACAGAATGGAAGGTTGACTTGGTCAGAAAGGGGGTGAAAAAAAAGTTTTCAGCTGAAACCCAGAAGGTGATTTCAGGCCAAGCCCTCTTCCCTGCAGGAGCAGTGGTGGACATGGTCATCAGCCAGGTGCCCTCCCAGATACTGATCTCACAGTGCTGAAGGATTGGTTTGAACCAACTCCAGAAGAGGCTCGAACTAGATTCAGTGTTAAGTAAGGATGGGCCTTGAGACCCCTATTTTGAACACATTATTACCAGAATTTAGGGGCCAGCAGCCCAATATTACATGGGAGCCCTGACAAGGCTCCTCTGGACCCAAGATGTGGGGGCCAGTACAGAGCACATGTGGGTACAATGATTCCTCAGCCAAAGCCCTCTGGGGCTTATCCTCAACAGCCATTGTAGTAAGTGAACTCCCTGCCTATGGAACTAGATTTGGGGCCCCTTCATTGCATGATGGGGCCAGCCCCCCACTAGAGATGAGGCTTCAAGGATGCATCATTAGCATAATTAACATTTTTATGTAGCACTTTGGAAACTCCAAGGATTGTAGCTGTTCTGTGATAGAGAAAGTGTGAAAGTCAAATACACATTTCTTAGTATTAGTCAACCGTCACACTTTTTTTGGTTAATTTGATTCTAAATACCTTATCTTAGTGACCCTTGTAAACTCACATACTGGGATATTTGAATAGATTTTAGAAAAACCCAGCATGCTCATTGAGTTCAATGAGTAAAATGTCCACAAATTAGGTCACCTCTATGAAACCCATTATGGTAATCGATGAGTTCAATACAGTTACCATGCCATCCTTTTCCCTTGAATAAGTGTGCTAAAAGATAACAGGCCAGACTACTACAAATTTAGAATGCCTCACATTATTTCTAAGCAACTCAGTGGAATTTGTTACTATATTTCATAGTGAAAAATTATCAAATTGGAATAGAAACCATGAGAAAATTGGTTTTAGAAACCATAGAACTAAAATGGTCAAACTTGCCAACCCAGTAAGTGGATTAAGTGAAGCTCTTGGGTCCAGGTTGGTACAAGAGTTTGAAGAGTATTAAGAATGTAGAATGCGGGCCCGGAGATATAGCACAGCAGTGTTTGCCTTGCAAGCAGCCGATCCAGGATCAAAGGTGGTTGGTTCGAATCCTGGTGTCCCATATGGTCCCCTGTGCCTGCCAGGAGCTATTTTTGAGCAGACAGCCAGGAGTGACCCCTGAGCAATGCCGGGTGTGGCCAAAAGAAAAAAGAAAAAAAATGTAGAATGCTGGGGCAGGAGTTCAGTGAGTAAGGAACTTGCTTTGCATGTGGCAGACCTGGATTTGATAGCTGGCATCCCACTACTGAGCCCAGCAGAAGTGATGCCTGAGTGCAGAGCCAGAAATAATTTCTCAACACTACTTGGTATACCCATCCCCTAATAAAAGACAGAGAATGCAGAATCCTTCATCCTCTAAGAATTGTGAGCATGGGAGATGATTGACCTGGAACTTAAGCAAGTTTATGAGGAAGTGCTTGAAGCCGAATATTTGCAGATCTAGTGATCATTCCAGTAGTAGAAAAATGAGAAGAAAGTGGGTAACTGACCATAAGATCAAGTGTTTCATTCAGTCAAGGTATAGCTTTCAGTTCAAAAGTGGGCAGCTCATAAAAATGAAGGTTTTACCTCTTTGGTCTTAGGGATTGATTTCAGCACATCCACCATGCAAAACACTTGATCTACCACTGAGCTAAGGCTTGAGTCAGTGAGGGGGCATGTCAAGGTCATTCACAACAACATATTCTTCTGCACCACTGTCAGGCTAGCTGTAGAATAACAATGAACCCACTGGTTATAATTCTTGTAATAAATAGAATTTTGCAGTAAAAACACATGCTTTTTCTGATGGCCCAATTCATGAATTTTTAAAGTCCAGGGTGACACTTGGGGACTTCCTGAATGGCTTGATCCTTCCCTGGTCTCTTCAGGCAGGGGGACAATTCTTTGCTACTGGGTTGTGGATAGACTATAAGGCCACAGCTGTTTGGGAAAATTGGGGGAGTATTGACAAGGTCACTTCTGTGTCCCGACTCTTCCTTTCCCTTTTACCCACATCTGTTGTAAGAAAGTCAGTGTTGGGCACCTCAGGAGTGAGAAAGCAGGTGAGTAGAGGTGAGCTCTTCCAAGCTACCAGCCTTGCACCTCAGACCATTTGGGTGGTTTGACAACACTCTTGGAACTTTGCAGTTGCAGTTTGCCACCTCCCTAAAAGTATAATTATTAAAAACTCAGTTCTGGAAGTGTGGAGCCTCCAGAAGTGAGGCGCAGTTGTAATTTAAAAAAAAAAAAAGCCAGGTCTGCATTGAGTGCTAGGTGAAACTAGAGAAAGGGTAAGGAAATTGGAAGGTCTTATCTGAAAAGACAATGTCTCATTTGGAATAGCCCATGTTAAACTTTCATCTATTATAACTTAGATAGAATGTCTAGATAATGCAAAAGATAAAAATGTATTGGATCTCACAACCTCATAGACAGGGGCAAGATGACTTCTAAGCAAAATTGGACAAGTGTCTTTTCGCTGTGTCTATATTTCTGTGAGAGCAGAAATAGCAAAAATGATTCCAGTCTGGAAGCAGAGTATGATGGGCACAGTACTCATTGGAAGGGTAACACCATCCCTCCTTTTAGTATCTCCAGCCAGTGAAAAAGTCTCAGAATAAGACACAGGTTGGAAGCAGAGGTTTTAACAGCATTACCCAGCCTTTGTACTCTGTATAGGACCCTGATTTTACCACATTTGCTAAGAACACTGAAAAAAAAAATAGTGCAGTGCCTGGTCATTTTCTTCCAGCTAGAAAAAAAACACACATCTAAAGAAATGCTTTCCAGATAAAGCATCTTAAAATAATTTTTATTTATGACTTAAAACATTAATAGTTTGATGCAAATCTGGTAAATTTAATTTTATTTGTTTGTGGACCATACTTGGCAATGCTCAGGGATACCCCTGGCTTTGCACTCAGAAATAACTCCTGGCATTGCTCAGAAGGCCATATATGATGTGTAGAACAGCTGTGTGCAAGGGCAACAACATACCAGCTGTACTGTCACTCAGGTCCCTTAATTTTAATGTACTCATTTTGTCCTATACAATAGAATCCGATTATATATATGAAATAATTAATATTTTATTTTGGGTCAAGTACACTGACTTTTGATGCTTAGGACCATTTTTTTAAACATCAGGAATACATTTTTATATAAAATGACAGTCATTTTAAGACAGTCTCTGGCACAGCCCTACAGAAGCCTAATGTGGCCAAAGTTCAAGAGTAGAAAACAAAGTAGCAGAAACTGGGGATTGGTGGTACAATTTCCCATTTAGATGATGCCTTTAGTTGGCACCTCACCTGCCGCAGAGACCAAGATCTCCCAGCCAGACTTACCAAGCCAAGTCAGACTCCAGCACACCAGCCACAAGAAAGCCAGGAAATCTGAAGTGAAAATCAGCCAAAGGCCACGGGCAGCCTCACTGCCTGCCAAAGGAAAGCCAAGAACTTGGATAGCATGTGGGGAAGCACCTGGCCTGGAGCCAGCCTCCAGGTCAATGATTACTCCGCCTTTCTGGGTTCTTGGCCTCTGCCCCATGAGGGAGGTGGCCTGCACTCCCACAATGGTTTCTTGAAATAAAGCAAGGCCTAGGATAGCTTCCTTCTAAGTGTTAGTAAACTCCAGTCCACAAAGAGCATGTCAGTATAACTCAGACATCACATGGTCCTTCTCCCTGTTTTTTCCCTGCAAATGTGACATCTAGGTCATTCCAGATTCCAGTTCATGAAGTCAAGAATCTGCTCAGGGGCCGGGTAGGTGGCGCTGGAGGTAAGGTGTCTGCCTTGCAAGCCCTAGCCAAGGAAGGACCGCGGTTCGATCCCCCGGCGTCCCATATGGTTCCCCCAAGCCAGGGGCAATTTCTGAGCACATAGCCAGGAGTAACCCCTGAGCGTCAAACGGGTGTGGCCCAAAAACCAAAAAAAAAAAAAAAAAAAAAAAAAGAATCTGCTCACCCAAGGATTCTACCTTGTGGTAGAAACAAACCTACATAAATTTTCCAGTTCCTTCCCAAGTTTTTCATTTTCAGTTTAGGTTATGTTCAGTTTAGGTTAAGTTTCAGTTTTTATTTTCAGTTTAGTTTAGTTTTTTGGGGGGAGGAGGCACACTCAGGGACACTCAGGGGTTACTCCTGGCTCTATGCTCAGAAATAGCTCCTGGCTTGGGGAACCATATGGGATTCTGGGGATCGAACAAAGGTCTGTCCTGGATCAGCCGTGTGCAAGGCTAATGCCCTACCACTGCATCATCACTCCAGCCCCAGATTAGGTTCTTTCTGTGGGAGGCTTCCTTTACTCCAATTAGGTGGATCATCAAACTTAACATCTGAAGAAATTCAGAACAGCCCATTCTGTAATGAATGTAATTATTAATTATGACTCTTTGAACAAGTTTGTTAAAATAACTCCAAGCCACCCTTCAAAAGGCTCCTGGGGACAGGATTGATGGATGTGTTGAGTTCAGGATGGGGAACTAAACTCAGGAAGATGAAGAAAGGATACAGTGTCTCATTGGATCATTTGACTAAGTTAGATCTTTTTTTTTTTTTTTTGCTATGGGAATTATTTCATCATTCTATGATTCAAGTTCTGTGTTGGAACTTCTTGGCAGTGATAAAGACATTTCCATTTAAACGAAAATTTTCACATGACCCATGGTTGTATGGTTTTAACTTCTGAACAGCAGCAGAGATAGGTAAAAGGGAATTAATTCCCATGCCAAGTAAGTACCAAGAAATGGAGCCAACTTTACAACAACAATATAGCAATGGCTCTTTTGGCAACCACTGTCTGTCTGTCTGTCTGTGGCCAAAAAAAAGCCCTTTTACACATTAGCAAACTCTCCCACTTTTCATCTGTTCTACTGAAGGAAGGACTGCTGACCCCAACAAAGTAGAATGGGGTGGAGGTCTGCTGAATCCTGTTGAGTATTTTCATCACACAAAAACTATGCACAAGCATGCCTAGACATTAATATTGGCATATAAGATATAAGCTGTGTTTTTCATATTAAACTCTAGAGTATCAACAATACTACAAAGATCTAGAACAGTTAACCCCTCCAATTTGATGACACCAAACCTCAAGAATGACTTGAAGAAAATTATGACTCTCATAATCTTCAACCAAGCCCAGTAGGAATGAAGCATGAGCTGAGAGGTCAGCATAAGTTTTTCCTTTCCCACAAGAATCAGAGCCAGGCAACACCTGGGACTACTTCCTGATCCCTGGTGACAGTCAAAGAAGAACACAGCAAAATTTTCTCGCAAGTGCCTAACTTCAGGTGCCTCTGCCCACAAGGGCAGAGACTAATTCCTGCCTGTCTTTGGGCTAAAGGGAACTCTTTTAAAAGTGACACCTGGGACTACTTCCTGATCCCCAGAGACTATCAAAGAAGAACACAGCAAAAATTAAAAATGAAAAGAAAAGAAGAGCATAGCCTCGCACTTTTTATAGAACATGAATCTCATCGCAACACTAAGTAAGAATTACATTTCAAGCTTGGCAATGGGTACACAACACAGGACAACAGCATGCATAGATAATGAAGATGGCAGCTCTGTTGACCCAAAAATTACCAACTATCTAGTTAACCTCTCAGATAAAGAGTTTAGAATAGAAATATGGAGGATGTTTGCAAAACTCAAAGAAAACATAGATAGATCTGAACAGACCACAAATACAAAAATCAGAAAACTCTAAAATGAAATAACAAGACTGAAAAACACAGAAGAGAAAATGGAAAACTCTATGGAAAGCCTCTCCAATAGAGTAACAGTAGCTAAAGATAGAATTAGTGAGCAGGAAGATGAGTTGGATAATAATTCCATAAAGCAGAAGAGATTGGAAAAGAACCTTAAAGCAAATGATCTGACAATGGAAATAATACTCAGAGATTGTGAACAGAAAAGAAAAATGTTTGGTAAATTCAACAGAAATATAATCATTGGATTATATTATAATCAGAAATATATAATCAGAATTATAATCAGAAATTATAAAATTATAATCAGAAATAATAATCATTGGAGTCCCAAAAACCCAGGAAGAAAATGCCCACGAAGAATCAGCAATCAAGAACATTATAACAGAGAAACTCCCAGAACTAAAGACTGCATGCAACCAAATCCTGCATGCCTGAAGAGTACCAGATAAAAGAGACTCAAGGAAAAGCACCCTAGACACATCCTAGTCACAATGACAAATCTTATATATATGAATATAATACTAAAAGCAGCAAGATCAAAAAGGGAAATTATGGGCCCAGAGAGGTAGCACAGCGGTGTTTGCCTTGCAAGCAGCTGATCCAGGATCAAAGGTGGTTGGTTCGAATCCCGGTGTCCCATATGGTCCCCCGTGCCTGCCAGGAGCTATTTCTGAGCAGACAGCCAGGAGTAACCCCTGAGCACCGCCGAGTGTGACCCAAAAACCAAAAAAGAAAAAAAGGAAATTACATTCAAGGGAGCATCCTTGAGATTTACAGCAGACCTGTCACAAGAAACCCTCATGGCTAGAAGGCAATGGTGGGATATAGTGACAAAACTCAATGAAATGAATGCTTCACCTTGCATACTACATCCAGCCAGACTCACTTTCAGGTTTGAAGGAAGTATACATAGCTTCACAGAAAAACGACAACTCAGAAACTTTGCAGACTCAAAACCAGCTTTAAAAGAAACACTGAAAGGTCTATTTTAAGGGAAAAAGAGCAACAGATACACCAAATTTCTACACAAAGATGACACTAAATCCCATGACAATGAGTTTTGTTATCATCAATGAACTAAATGCACCTGTTAAGAGACAGAGTGGCAAAATGGATTAGAAAGCTGACTCCAATGTTTTGCTGCCTAAAAGAAAGACATCAGAATAATCAAAACAAGCATAAACACAAAATCAAAGACTGGAGGAAAATCATCTAAACAAATAACACTATTAAAAAGTCAGAGTGGCCATATTATTATCGCATGAAACAAACTTTAGACTCAGAAAAGTTATAAGGGACAAAGATGTTCATTTTGTACTAAACAAAGGATATGTGCAACAAGAAGAAATAACACTCCTAAACACATATGCACCCAATGATGGACTGGCAAAATATTTAATACAACTCTTGACAAACCTGAAAGAAGATATCAATAGCAGCACAATAATAGTGGGAGATCTCAACACTGCCCTGACACTTCTTGATAGGTCAACCAGGTTGAAACCCAACAAGAATATATTAGCTCTGAAAAGAGAAATGGAAGAAAGTTGACTAGTAGACATATATAGGGCACTTCATCCCCAGAAAACTAGATACATTCTTCTCCAATGCACATGGGTCATTCTCCAGGATAGATCACATGCTGGCCCATAAAACATATCTCCATAATTTCAAGAGGGTAGAAATTGTACAGACTACTTTCACTGATCACAACACACTGAAATTAGATGTGAACTACAAAGAAACACTGAAGAAAAACTTTAACACCTGGAAACTAAACAGTTCACTTCTGAACAACCAGTGTATCAGGGATGAAATGAAAAAGGAAATCGAAACATTTATGAAGACAAATGACAACAAAGACACAAATTATCAGAATTTATGGGACACAATAAAAGCAGTATTAAGAGGAAATGTATAGCCTTGCACGCACACATTAGAAAGGAAGAAGTGGCCGATACAAAAAGCTTAATGACATCGCTTTTAGAACTAGAAAATGACCAACAAAAGAAACCAAAAATAGGTAGGCAGAAGGAAATAACAAAGTTTAGAGCAGAAACCAATAAAATGGAAATCTAATAAAACAATTCAAAAGATTAATGAAAGCAAAAGTTGGTTCTTTGAAAAAATAAACAAGATTGATAAGCCACTAGTAAAACTCACAAAGAAACAGAGAGAGAAAAATCTAATACACTGTTATATATGAAAACATTTCCATAAGATTATTATCTTACTGATCCTACCCTAATCAATTATTGTACCCACCCTAGGGAGTGACCTGGTAATAGTATATTGGATTACAGGTACTCCTTACTTAACGACCTACCTGTTTAGTGACCACTCGCACTTACAATCATCTCTTCATCATTATTTTATTTTAAATATCATTTTTCCATCTTGTACACTCTACAGTACAGTACTGTGGTTTTTGGTGCTTTAATGTACCTACTTTACTAACTTTATGTTCTGTAATACATTGCAGTACTGTGTGTAAATTACACAACCTGTGCACATTAAAAAAGTGGAAGTTTTCAGTTTGATCTTTCTCATTATTTTACTTATTCAGAATACTGTATTGTCAAGTACTATGCATATACTGTACTACTGTATACAGTACATGCAATTTTTCACTTACTGACCAATTCACTTAACAACCAAGTCTTTGAAATGGAACTTGATTGTTAATCAAGGAGTATCTATCTGTATTCCTTACTTGGTATTCTGCTCCCACCCTAGGGTGGTACCTGATTCTTGTCTGTAAAAGCAAGGGTCTGAGGAAGGCTGGGGATTCTTCAGCCTTATCCACTGAATAAAGCTGATATCTCCTGAAGCCTGACTGCCTGTGAGTTTTCTACCCACTGCTATCCTGAACCCTCAGACCCACTGGCTGAACAGGGTGGCAGACGAGTGGTCCGAGCTGGAGAAGAAAGACCTTATCTTCCATTCCATCATCTTCCAGCCCTATCAAAGGCTGATTTGCAACATAATGGCTCCCAAACAAGCTGAACCTGGACCCTCCATAACTGTAAGTGAAATGCTTTATTAGAAATTTCCTCTGGAGACCATTGGATCGATGGCTTATGTGGTTAGTCATGTGGACTATGCCACCTTGTTTCAAACAGATTGGTTTTGCTTTAGTCAAGTGGACTATTTCGCCTTATTTTAAACCAATTGGTTTGGTGCTAGGGAAAATCCTTGCTGTAGGATGGTTGTGGTCTGCATTTTAAACAAAAATTTATACTCACATACCTGCATTGTGTCCATCCTTCATAGTGTTGGGAATTTTTATCTTAGCTAATATAGTTGTGGTGAGCATATTTATTTGCTGGTATTTAGAAATTTGAAAGTTTAGAAATAGTAAGCTAAAACCAGTATGGGTAATAAGGAAATCTATCCAACAAAAATTTGGACCAAGGTGCAGGCTGACAAATCCAGCCCATCATCAAAAAATATAAGACAAACTATGTACCCTTTCAGATGGAAGAAATAGATTGGTTTAAAAGGCATGTAAAGGTTACAGTCCAACATCACCATACTGTGTGGAATTACTAAAATTTTGGTGTCATAACTCACTTTGGATTTTGTATAATTTTAAAAAAAATCGCTGACATATGCCTGCCATCTAAACAGAGAACTGAATGGGAAATGTTTTATTCAGAAGGTGTAAAAGCCAAATTATATAGCCCAGATGAAACAAACAAACAAACAAAAACAAATGGCAGGGGTTACTCTCTCATATGAATTATTGATGGCAGAAAATCAATTTGCAAATATTCAGACACAAGCTGCTTTATGTACAGAAATCTTAAAAATAATTAAGAATATTGCATTGCCTTCGTGGGAAAAATTGATACAGCACTGGTACAGGAACCTTTTTAAAAATTACCCGAGGCCCCCATAAGCCATATCTAGAGTTTGTGGGTAAGCTTAAAGATGCTCTAAAATTACAAATCAAAGATGAGGAGGTGAGAAACTTCCTAGAAAAATGTTTGGTTTATTATAATGTGAATTCAGCCTGCAAATTAGTATTGGCTCCATTACATGAAAAGGCAGATTTGAATGATTTCCTTTATGTCTATGGGATACCCCAATACCCACCCTACTTGAACACAGTACAAACTTTCACGGTTACCAAGGGAATGATGTCTTACTCCCCCCTACCCCCACACACAAAGCACTTTCCATAAACCAGGGTTTTGCCCCAAATGCAGAAAAAGCCGACATTGGGTAAAAGATCCAGAAACCTCGTTGATAATAATCTGAGGAGAGGTTTCAACACAAACCCCAGGAGGCAAATCAACTGCTACCATTGTGGGAAGCCTGGGCATTTCAAAAGAAATTGCAGACTTCTTTTAAATTCAGCTCCTCAGGGGCACACAGACACAATGCACGGAAACTCCCATAGGGCCTCCTCCCAGGCCCTATCGAAACAGGGGCAAAGTCCTCAGACCATAATTCTTCCCAGACCAGCCCAAGAAAATTCATCATGATTAGAAAATTAATTCACGCAACATTGGGGAGTGCCAGATTGAATATAGTATGCCAGGAGGACATTACCATTTACCCAGGAGAAAGTCCATATATGTTAAAAAACTGGCATTGTAGGCCCACTCCCCCTCCCAAATACAATGGGTATGATTTCATCTCCTTCACCCACAACCACAAAACTCCTGATTTCTGCCAGACAAAAAAATCCTTGACTGGGAGTTTTAGTTTTATCGTATCCCATACACAAGTTGCGAACCATGTTTCCAGACTCACATCAAGTGTCTTTGGACAAACTTTTCAGAGTTTCCCAGACCCTCGTCTTTACAGATTGGCATTGACTCTGTAGAAAATTCACCTTATGTATTTTACTTAAGATTATAATTATTTGAATCTTATATTTAATACTAAACTTCTTTTAACTATTGTAATTATGTTCTTCCCATTTTAATTTTTATTTTAGGAATTGATGCTTTCTTGACTTTAGGTTAGTGAGTTGGTTATTGTTGTCTATAATTTCCTAAATTATATTTTTGTCTGTTTTTTGCATGGGGCGTATCATAGGAAAATATAGTTGGTTCAAAAGGAGGTTCTATTTATTTTGGGTGGAACCTCAAGTTGTTTATTTACACAAGGAGGTTCTCAGTCTTGAACAATATGTTATGGGTTTGTGACTCAAGCTTCCATCTATAAATAATAGGCTGCACTTGGTACATCACTTTCAGAACTCCTATGGATTTCTGCCTGGACTTAGAACTTGATTAAGTTCAAATACCTATTGATCAACATTACAGTAACCCCACCCCACTGAGAAGGGGTGTGTGCCTCCTCCTCCAAAAAAGGGGTCTAATTCTATGCCCCCAATATGGGCTTCTGGTCAACCTAGACATTAATGGAAAAGGTGCTTTATCCCACCTGCTACACGACTTTCTAGCATCTCTTAGAAGGATCTCTGTCTCCGGATTACAATTGGGCTTTTTGATTGCCCTGGGAGCTCCCTATCATCTACTAATATCCTGGATCATTGAATTTCCAATACTCTATTTGTTCTTTCCAAGAAAAGAACTTCTTTGGAATTCTTCATATTGTATGTCATAGATCTATCATCTCTGCAGCTTGTAGTTGATTCCTTGATAAATGTTTCTGCTTTTGGACACCCTGTGTTTCGGTTAGAAGTTTTTCTTTTACATTTCCCTGTGATGCACCTTATGCAAACAGCTGCTCATTTTCTTTTTTTTTTATTTAAACACCTTGATTACATACATGATTGTTTTTGGGTTTCAGTCATGTAAAGAACACCACCCATCACCAGTGCAACATTCACATCACCTAATGTCCCAAGTCTCCCTCCTCCCCACCCGACCCCCGCCTGTACTCTATTTCCCTCATACATGCTCATTTATAGGACAGTTCAAAATGTAGTTATTTCTCTTACTAAACTCATCACTCTTTGTGGTGAGCTTCCTGAGGTGAGCTGGAACTTCCAGCTCTTTTCTCTTTGTGTCTGAAAATTATTATTGCAAGGTTGTCTTTCATTTCTCTTAAAACCCATAGATAGAGTGAGACCATACTGCATTTTCTCTCTTTCTCTGACTTATTTCACTCAGGATAATAGATTCCGTAGTACATCCATGTATAGGAAAATTTCATGACTTCATCTCTCCTGACAGCTGCATAATATTCCATTCTGTATATGTACCAGTTTCTTTAGCCATTCGTCTGTTGAAGAGGCATCTTGTTGTTTCCAGAGTCTTGCTATGGTAAATAGTGCTGGCAATAAATATAGGTGTAAGGAAGGGGGTTTTTGTATTGTATTTTTAAGTTCCTAGGGTATATTCCTAGGAGTGGTATAGCTAGATTGTATGGAGCTGGATTTCAGTTTTTGGAGGAATCTCTTATATCGCTTTCCATAAAGGTTGAAACTAGACGGCATTCCCACCAGCAGTAGATAAGAGGTCCTTTCTTTCCACATCCCCGCCAACACTGTTGGTTCTCATTATTGTGATGTGTGGCCATGCTCTGTGGGTGTGAGGTGGGTATCTCATTGTTGTTTTGATTTGCATCTCCCTGATGATTAGTGATGTGGAGCATTTTTTTCATGTGTCCTTTTGGCCATTTGTATTTCTTCTTTGTCAAAGTGTCTGTCCATTTCTTCTCCCCATTTTTTATGGGATTAGATGTTCTTTTTCTTGTAAAGTTCTGTCAGTGCCTTGTATATTTTGGAGATTAGGCCCTTATCTGATGGGTATTCGGTGAATAGTTTCGCCCACTCAATGGGTGGCTCTTGCATCCTTGGCACTATTTCCTTTGAGGTGCAGAAGCTTCTCAACTTAATATATTCCCATCTGTTAATCTCTGCTTTCACTTGCTTGGAGAGTGCAGTTTCCTCATTGAAGATGCCTGTAATGTCCTGGAGTGTTTGCCTATGTGTTGTTCTATATATCTTTATGGTTTTGGGTCTGATATCGAGGTCTTTAAATCCATATTGGATTTTACCTTCATACATGATGTTAGCTCGGGGTCTAAGTTCAATTTTTTGCAAGTGGCTATCCAGTTGTGCCAACACCAATTGTTGAAGAGGTTTTCCCTGCTCCATTTAGGATTTCCTGCTCCTTTATGAAAAAAAATTAGGTGACTGTATGTCTGGGGAACATTTTCTGAGTATTCAAGCCTATTCCACTGACCTGAGTGCCTGACCTTGTTCCAATGCCATGCTGTTTTGATAACAATTGCTTTGTAGTACAGTTTAAAGTTGTGGAAAGTATTCCTACCATATTCTTTTTCCTAATGATTGCTTAGCTATTCTAGGTGTTTATTGATCCAAATGAATTTCAAAAGTGCCTGATCCACTTCTTTGAAGAATGTCATGGGTATCTTTAGGAGGAATAGCATTAAATCTATATACTGCCTTGGGGAGTATTGCCATTTTGATTATGTTAATCCTGCCAATCCATGAGCAGGGTATGTGCTTCCATTTCCACGTGTCCTCTCTTATTTCTTGGGACAGAATTTTATAGTTTTCTTTGTATAGGTCCTTCACATTTTTAGTCAAGTTGATTCCAAGATATTTGAGTTTGTGTGGCACCATTGTGAATGGGGTTTTTTTCCTTAATGTCATTTCATCCTTATTACTATTGGTGTATAGAAAGGCCATTAATTTTTGTGTGTAAATTTTGTAGCCTGCCACCTTGCTATATGAGTCTATTCTTTCTAGAAGCTTTTTGGTAGAGTCTTTAGGGTTTTCTAAGTAGAGTATCATGTCATCTGCAAACAGTGAGAGCTTGACTTCTTCCTTTCCTATCTGGATTCCCTTGATATCTTTTTCTTGCCTAATCGCTATAGCAAGTACTTCCACTGATATGTTAAATAGGAGTGGTGAGAGAGGACAGCCTTGTCTTGTGCCAGAATTTAGAGGGAAGGCTTTTAGTTTTTCTCCATTGAGGTTAATATTTGCCACTGGCTTGTGGTAGATGGCCTTAACTATATTGAGAAAGGTTCCTTCCATTCCCATCTTGCTGAGAGTTTTCATCAAGAATGGGTGTTGGACCTTATCAAATGCTTTCTCTGCATCTATTGATATGATCATGTTGTTTTTATTTTTCTTGTTGTTGATGTTGTGTATTATGTTGATAGATTTACGGATGTTAAACCATCCTTGCATTCCTGGGATGAAACCTACTTGATCGTAGTGGATGATCTTCTTAATGAGGCATTGAATCCTATTTGCCAGGATTTTGTTGAGGATCTTTGCATCTGCAATCATCACCGATATTGGTCTGTAATTTTCTTTTCTTTTCTTTTCTTTTTTTGTAGCATCTCTGTCTGGTTTAGGTATCAAGGTGATGTTGGCTTCATAAAAGCTATTTGGAAGTGTTTCTGTTTGTTCAATTTCATGAAACAGTCTTGCCAGGATTGGTAGTAGTTCCTCTTGGAAAGTTTGAAAGAATTCATTAGTGAATCCATCTGGGCCTGGGCTTTTGTTTTTTGGCAGACTTTTGATTACTGTTTTAATTTCATCAATGGTGATGGGGGTGTTTAGATATGATACAATCCTCTTCCTTCAACTTTGGAAGATTATAAGAGTCCAAGAATTTATCCATTTCTTCCAGGTTCTCATTTTTAGTGGCGTAGAGATTCTCAAAGTAGTTTCTGATTACCCTTTCAATCTCTGTCATATCAGTAGTGATCTCTCCTTTTCATCCCTAATACGAGTTATCAAGTTTCTCTCTCTCTTTCTTTGTTAGTTTTGCCAGTGGTCTATCAATCTTGTTCATTTTTTCAGAGAACCAACTTCTGCTTTCGTTGATCTTTCAAATTGTTTTTGGGTTTCCACTTCGTTGATTTCTGCTCTCAGCTTTGTTATTTCCTTCTATCTCCCTATTTTTGGGTCTTTTTGTTGAGTACTTTCTAGTTCTATTAGCTGTGTCATTAAGCTACTCAGGTAAGCTCCTTCTTCCTTCCTGATGTGTGCTTGCAAAGCTCTAAATTTTCCTCTCAGTACTGCTTTTGCTGTGTCCCTTAAGTTCTGATAGTTTGTGTCTTTATTGTCATTTGTTTCCAGGAACCTTTTGATTTCCTCCTTAATTTCATCTTGGACCCACTGGTTATTGAGCATGAGGCTGTTTAACTTCCAGGTGTTAAAGTTTTTCTTCTGTGTCCCTTTGGAATTCACAAATAATTTCATAGCCTTGTGGTCAGCGAAGGTGGTCTACAAAATTTCTATTCTCTTGATATTATGGAGGTATGTTTTATGTGCCAGCATGTAGTCTAACCTGGAGATTGTCCCATGTACATTGGAGAAGAATGTGTATCCAGGTTTCTGGGGATGGAGTGTCCTATATATATATCCACTAGGCCTCTTTCTTCCATTTCTCTCCTCAGGTCTAGTATATTCTTGTTGGGTTTCAGTCTGGTTGACCTATCCAGTGTTGACAAAACCGTGTTGTGGTCTCCCACAATTATTGTGTTGTTATTGATATTGTTTTTCAGATTTATCAACAGTTGTATTAAATATTTTGCTGGCCCCTCATTCGGTGCATATATGTTTAGGAGAGTTAGTTCTTCCTGCTCTACATACCCCTTGATTAATATAAAATGTCCATCTTTGTCCCTTACAACCTTCCTGAGTATAAAGTTTGCATTATCTGATATTAGTATGGCCACTCCAGCTTTTTTATGGGTGTTGTTGCTTGGATAATTTTTCTCCAGCCTTTTATTTTGAGTCTATGTTTGTTCTGACTATTCAGGTGCGTTTCTTGTAGGCAGCAGAAGGTTGTATTGAGTTTTTTGATCCATTTAGCCACTCTGTGTCTCTTAACTGATGCATTTAGTCCATTGACATTGAGAGACAGAATTGTCCTGGGATTTAATGTCATCTTTATATCGAAATTTGGTGTGTCTTTTGGTTAGTCTTGTCTTAAATTAGGTCTTTCAGTTTTTCTCTTAAGACTGGTTTTGAGTCTGTAAAGTTTCTGAGCTGTGTTTGTCTGTGCAAACCATGTATTCTTCTGTCAAACCGGAAAGTGAGTTTTGCTGGTATAGTATTCTGGTGAAGCATTCATTTCATTCAATCTTGTCACAATATCCCACCACTGCTTTCGGGCATTAAGTGTCTCTTGTGATAGGTCTGCTGTAAATCTCAAGGATGGTTGCTTGAACGTAATTTCCCCTTTTGATCTTGCTGTTTTCAAAATTCTGTTTCTTATCTGTGGGATTTGTCATTGTGACTAGGATGTGTCTTGGGGTGGTTTTTCTGGGGTCTCTTTTGGTTGGTACTCTTCGAGCATGCAGGATTTGATAACATATATTCTTTAGCTCTGGAAGTTTCTCTTTAATGATGTTCTTGACCGTTGATTCTTCCTGGAAATTTTCTTCCTGGGTCTCTGGGACTCTAATGATTCTTAAGTTGTTTCTGTTGATCTTATCATAGACTTCTATTTTCATCTGTTCCCATTCTTTGACTGATTTTTCCATTGTCTGTTCATTTGCTTTAAGTTTTTTTCCAATCTCTCCTGCTGTATGGAATAGTTATGTATCTCATCTTCCACAGCACCAAGTCTATTCTCAGCTTCTGATACCCTGTCCCAGAGATTATCCATTTTGTCATTCACTTTCTTTACTGACTTTTTCAGGCCTGTTAGTTGACATGTTATTTCAGTTTGGAGTTTTGTGATTTCTGGTCTTCATATTTTCTATCGTTCTTATTAGTGTTCTGTTCAACTCGATCCATTGTTTCTTTGAGTTCGTTGAGGATCTATCCATATGCTAGTCTAAAATCCTTATCTGAGAGGTTGATTAGTTGGTTGGTCATTATCTGGTCATCAGAATTGTCATCTTCATTCTCTATGTCTGATGCTGGCCTGCGTTGTTTCCCCATTGTCACACTTGTATTGTGGGTTTTTTCTATATGTTTGGTGGTATTCATTGGCTATATGATGCAGGCAGCACACTCCTCTGGCTCCGCCCTTTCTGGATGGGTTGACTTGCCTCTAAGTGAAGGGAGTCCTCTGTGGATGAAGCCTCACACTGGATCAATCTTGGCCCGAGCATGCAATAGAGAAGACAGTCCAGAGAAAAATGCTGGGCTTCAGTGATCTAGCACAGTTCTTAGTGTGATTTTTCCTTCTTGTTGCAATGGTGTTCTTTTCTTAGAAAGAGCGCACAGCCGCATAGTAAAGCGAAGTGACCGTGCTCTGCTGGAGCCTCTTTTCGGCCCATTCCCAAGATGTTCACGCAAGAGGACAGTAGACAGACATACACAGGTAGCACTCACAGTTTTTCACAGTCGGGCCCCATTGGGCAGGCGTAGTTTCATGGATTTTCCCAGCCTGATGTCACAAACAGGGGACCCGACTTCTGCAAAGCTTAGCCGGTTTTTATGTTCTGGAGTCCCGCCCTGGAAATGGCTTCTGGGAGAGCAAGTTTTCTGGAGCCTCTTTTCTGCCCACTCTCGAGAGGTTCATGCAAGAGGACAGTAGACAGAGATACACAGGTAGCACTCACAGTTTTTCACAGTCGGGGCCCCACTGGGCCAGGCGTAGTTTCGTGGATTTTCCCAGCCTGATGTCACAAAACAGGGGACCCGAATTCTGCAAAGCTTAGCCAGTTTTTATGTTCTTGGGTGACTTCTTTACCTGGAGCAGCCGCGACCCTGTGGCCTGGGCCGAGCAGCATGTGGGGAGCTCCTCAGCTGCTCATTTCTTATTGCTTAGTTTTTCTTTTTATAATTATAGAAAATTTTACTTACTTTTTACATTATTATTGTTTTTTTACTAAAAAAGGGAAATTGTTATATATGAAAACATTTCCATAAGATTATTATCTTACTGATTCTACCCTAATCAATTATTGTACACACCCTCGGGTGTGACCTGGTGATAGTATATTGTAGTATATTCCTTACTTGGTACTCTGCTCCTACCCTAGGGTGGCACCTGATTCTTGTCTATAAAAGCAAGGCTCTGAGAAAGGCTGAAGATTCTTCAGCCTTATCCACTGAATAAAGCTGATATCTCCTGAAGCCTGACTGCCTGTGAGTTTTCTACCCACTGCTATCCTGAACCCACAGACCCACTGGCTGAACAAGGTGGCAGACGAGTGATCCAAGCTGGAGGAGAAAGACCTCATCCTCCATCCCATCACCTTCCAGCCCAATCAATACACTATATTAGGAATGAAAAGGTGAGATCACCACAGATATTGCAGATATTTAAAGAGTAATCAGAGACTACTTTGAGAAACTCTATGCCACAAAACATGAAAACTTGGAGGAAATGGATAAATTCTTGACTCTTACAATCATCCACAGTTAAACCAGGATGACCTTGCATATCTAAACAGACACATCACTATTGAGGAAATTAAAATGGTCCTCAGAGTCTTCGCAAAAACAAAAGCCCAAGCCCAGATGGATTCACTAACGAATTCTTTCAAACCTTTTAAAGAGAACTTCTAGCAATCTTCCTCAGGCTCTTTCATGAAGTAGAAGAATCAGAAAACACTCCCAAAACAGTTTTTACAACGCAAACATCACACTGATAAAAAAAGGAGCTGACATAGATGTTGCAAAAAAAGAAAACTACAGACCAATATCCATGATGAACACAGATGCAAAGATCCTCAACAAAATTCTGGCAAATAGCATTCAATCCCTGATTTCTGCTGTGTCTCTGAAGAACAGCAGACATCTTGGGCCTTTTCTCTGTTTGCTTCGGCCTAGAAACTTTGATCCTCTTTGACATCCTTCCTTGAAGGATCATCTTCTCCTGAGGTGAGTTGTCTCACAGAGACTGTGGAAATTGCTGATTTCTGCTGTGTCTCTGAAGCATGGCAGACACCTTGGGCCTTTTCTCTGCATGCTTTGGCCTGGGAACTTTGGTCCTCCTTGGCATCCTTCAATGAGGGCCAGTATTCTCCTGTGAGTTATCCCGCACACAAAGGGTGGAGACAGAGGAGTGTGACTATGAAGCAGCACTTCATCTAGTCAATGAATACCAACACAACACTTAGAAAAATCCACAATACAAACCATGACAATAAAAAATTACTGCAGGCCAAAACCATGCATAGAGAATGAAGATGGCAATTCTGATGTCCTGAAAATAGCCAACCACCTAGTTAGACTTTCAGATATGGAGTTTAGAGAAATATTGAGGGTGTTCACCATAACTCAAAGAAAGACATAGAACAAAGCTAAACAGAATATTTATAAGAATCAAGAGGATATGAAAATAGAAATCAGAAAACTACAAACTGAAATAACAGGTTCAAAAAACTCAGTAGACAAATTGAAAACCTCAATGGAAAGCCTCTCCAACAGGGTAACAGCAGGTGAGGATAGAATTAGTGAGCTGGAAGATGAGATGCATAACTATTGCCCAACTCCCATTCTTCCTGTAACATTACCTACAACAGGAGTCTTCAAACTACGGCCCACGGGCCACATGCGGCCCACAGAGGAGTCTGATCCGGCCCACCAGCAGTGAGCGCTGTTTGGTTGCCAAGATACCTGCCAGCATATACACTCAGTGTCATGGTTTCTCAGGGATGACGTCAACCGCCTCCACCCACAGCATGTTGTGTGCTGGGAGGGTGGGCGTGAGGGCGGTGTTGAAAGGGACACTGATGCGCCCTTGCGTCTGGTGCTTGGCGCTCGCATTGATGGAGGGTGCCGGACACCGCGTGGCGAGGAGTACCACATGTGGGTGACTATATGATGTAAAAAGGCACCTGCTCCACCTCCAGGTGACGTGGTGTCTGTGTACTGTGCCTGCCTGTCAGTGAGGTTTTCCTCCACTCCCTCCACTGCCAAAGGTCAGTCAAAAGTGCCATAGAAATAAATTTTTGCCAGATGGGTGGTTCTGCCAGATTGGGCTGTGGTGACTCATATGAAAATTCCCCTTTGGGGGTGGTGAGGCGTTCAGTGCTGAAATCAAAGTTAGGGGATGGGCGGTGGTTGGGAGGTTAGGGGTTCGGTGCTGAATTGCCCATGTGGAAAATTAGGGGTTCGATGCTGAAGCATTTTAAAGGGGTTACACTGAAAATTTTATATGCATTTTGCAATTCATTTTCAGTGTTCACATGCTAATTCCAAACATATTAATTTGGGTATTATATAGGGAGATAACAGAGACTGAGCTGGTCTGCTTAGAAAAGCCTGCAAGGGGGCCCGGAGAGATAGCACAGCAGCGTTAGCTTTGCAAGCAGCTGATCCAGGACCAAAGGAGGCTGGTTTGAATCCCGGTGTCCCATATGGTCCCCCATGCCTGCCAGGAGCTATTTCTGAGCAGACAGCCAGGAGTAACCCCTGAGCACCGCCAGGTGTGGCCCAAAAACCAAAAAAAAAAGAAAAGAAAAGCCTGCAAGGGGTAAGTGTTCACATCAGAGACTAATGGGGGTTCATACACTGTGTGTATATATACACACATATTTGTATTTCACTAGTATCAGTTTGGAATCCCTAGGAAACAATGATGTCAAGAAAAAGAAAAATTGACGGCGAGTGTAGGATATTCAAAGAACAGTGGACTTACAATTACTTTTTTATGCAGTACAGAGAAAAAGCTGTGTGTCTGATATGCCAGAATATAGTTGCTGTGTTCAAAGAATACAATTTGCAACGCCACTATCAAACTCAACATAAAGATAAATATGATTGTTTGGTTGGAGAAGTGAGAAAAGATAAAATATTACAACTGAAACATACACTGACGACTCAGCAAAAATACTTTTGTGAAGCAGAAGCAGTTAAATACTTCCTCACTGCGGGCAAGTTTTCAAGTTGCCAAGCTAATAGCATGCAATGGCAAACCATTTGTGGAGGAAGAATTTGTTAAAGAACGCCTTATTTCTGTTGCCAAAGAGATGTACCCAGAGAAGGCCTATTTATTTAGTACAGTGAGCCTTTCAGGAGTTACAATGACACGAAGAATTGAAGAAATGGGAGAAAATTTGCTGCACCATTTGCAAAACTCTGCAAAGAAACTTTGCTATTTTTCCTTGGCACTCAACGAAAGCAAAGATGTTCGTGATTCTGCCCAACTTCTCATTTATATGCTTGGGACAAATGAGTATTTTGAAGTCACAGAAGAGCTTGCTGCACTGCAAAGTATCAAAGGTATAACCACAGGAGTAGATATATTTGAAAAGGTTTGCCAAACTGTGAATGGTTTGGAGCTGGACTGGGTTAAACTAGTCAGTGTAACAACTGATGGTGCTCCTAGCATGGTGGGGTCTAAGAGAGAAGTAATTGCTCACATTACACAAGAGATGGACAAGCATAACCATCCTCATCCAATTGCCATATACTGCCTCATCCATCAACAATTGCTGTGTTGTAAATCACTGAAGTGGGACTCTGTTATGAAAATTGTGGTATCTTGTGTTAACTACATTCGAACTCATGCACTAAACCACAGACAATTTCAGGAATTTCTATCTGAGGTAAATGTTGCCCATGAAGATGTTCTGTACCACACAGAAGTCTGTTGGCTGAGTAGAGAGAGAGTTTTGAAACGTTTCTATGATTTACTTCCGCAGATTACAGCTTTTCTACTTTCAAAAAACCAAGAAGTACCAGAGCTCAATGATGCAGAATGGAAATGGCGCCTTGCCTTTCTGACAGATATAACAGAGCTACTCAACAGTTTCAATCTGCAACTTCAAGGCAAGGGGGAGCTCATCTGTGATATGGCATCACATTTGAAAGCATTTGAAGTAAAATTAGGCCTTCTCATCAAACAAGTACAGGATGAAAACTTCAGTCATCTCCCAACAACTCAAAACCTGTCAGCGGACAAACCATTGGTTGCATTCCCAAAGAAAACATGTCTGGCTTCACTAGAATTGTTGCAAAAGGAGTTTCAATTTAGATTCAAAGAGCTTCATCTCCACGAACAGGACATACAGCTTTTTTTGTAACCCATTTTCTGTTGAGATTGAAAATTTGCTTACAATTTACCAAATGGAACTGAACTGCAGAATTGTGACTCTCTGAAAGACGCATTTAAAGTCAAGTAACCTTTTGAATTTCTATGCATCTCTCCCCTCTGAGACATATCCAAATATCAGGAACCATGCACTCGAAATTGTCACCATCTTTGGTAGCACTTATGCCTGTGAACAAACTTTTTCAAAAATGGAACATCTGAGGGGCCGGGTGGTGGCGCTAAAGGTAAGGTGCCTGCCTTGCCTGCGCTAGCCTTGGACGAACAGCGGTTCGATCCCCCAGTGTCCCATATGGTCCCCCAAGCCAGGAGCAACTTCTGAGCACATAGCCAGGAGTAACCCCTGAGCGCTACCGGGTGTGGCCCAAAAACAAAAAAAAAATGGAACATCTGAAATCTCCAACCAGATTAAGATTAATTTATCCCACTTGCATCCTTGTTACAGCTGGCAGTGACAAATATGGAACCGGATATTGATCATCTCATTAGCCAAAAGCAGGCCCACAGTTTCCCATTGAAATACTGGTGCATGATCTGTTTATTTATAAATGGTTTTTCATTTTATTTATATAAGATATGTTGCAGTGTGAGTAGGAATTAGTAGCTCATATAGTCCGGCCCTCCAGCTCTCTAAGGGACCATAATCCAGCCCCCACTTTAAAAAGTTTGAAGACCCCTGACCTACAAGAAAGACCTGCCCATTTCTGGGCGGGTCTTTGAGAGGTTTCAAAGGTTTGGCCGGAAGGCCAGGAGGGAAAGAGGAGAAGATTTGGGAGGATGGAGGTGCAGGAGGAGAGATAGCTGAAAGAAGCTAAGAAACAGGGCAAGCTGAGGAAAGCAAGCTTAAATAGGTTTAAGATTATAGGCCACACGTGTTGGCCAGGGCTGAATAAATATATTTCCAGAAGTCTGAATGCCTGTGAGTTTTCTACCCGCCACTATCCTAGAAGCCGCTGACCTGCCAGCTGGAGGGGGTTGGAAAGGCCCCTCCATCACCATCCATCACCATCTACCATCATCCAGCCCATCCAAAGGGCTTATATTCTACACATAACAACTCCATACAGCAGAAGAGATTAGAAAAAAAGCCTTAAAGCAAATGATCAGACAATGGAAAAATTACTCAAAGATTGTGAACAGATGAAAATAGAAGTCTTTGATTAGCTCAACAGAAACAAGTTAAGAAACATTGGAGACCCAGAGACCCAAGAAAAAAATCCTCAGGAAGAATAACAGTCATTACAGACATCATTACAGACTAAATCCCAGAACAACCAAAGAGACCAAAGGAAAAGCACCCCAAGACACATCCTAGTCACAATGACAAATCCCACAGATATAGATAAAATACTAAAAGCAGCAATATGAAAAAGGGAAATTACATTCAAGGAAGCATTCTTAAGATTTACAGCAGATCTGTCACAGAAAAGCCTCAAGGCCAGAAGGCAGTGATGGGATATATTGACAAAATTCAATGAAATAAATGCTTCACCTGGAATACTGCACCCAGTCAGACTCACTTTCAAGTTTGAAGGAAGTATACATAGTTTCACTGATAAACAACTCAGAAACTTTTCAAACTCAAAATCAGCCTTAAAATAAAAACTGAAAGGTCTACTTTAAGACAAGATTGACCAACAGACACACCACACTTCTACACAGTGAAAGCATTAAATCCCATGATAATTATTTCTCTCAATGTCAATGGACTAAATGCATCAGTTAAGAGACACAGAGTAGCTAAATGGATCAAAAAACTCTGCTGCCTACAAGAAACAAACCTGAATACTTAGAACAAATATAGACTCAAAATCAAAGGTTAGGGAAAAATTATCCAAACAAACAACACCCTTTCAAAAGCTGGAGTGGCCATACAAACATCAGATGACACAGACTTTAGTAATTAATTTAAAAAACAGTAATTAATTTAAAGTATTTAATACAATTATTGACTAATTTAAAAAAGATATCAATAATAACACAATAATTGTGGAAGACTACAACACTGCCCTGTCAACCCTTGAAAAGTCAACCATGTTGAACCCCAATAAAATATACTAGCTCTGAAAAGAGAATGGAAGAAAGTGGACTAGTGTGTGTGTGTGTGTATATATGCAAGATATCTTCGCCGTTATCTTGGCTGGGTATTTGTGAATCCAAGAACAGTCCCCAGAATGAGAAATTACTTCCCATCCCCTTGTCCCCTTTCGGGGGAAGACCTTGGTAATATTTATCCGCAGCAAATAATAATCCACACAGACAAGAATGATAGGTTTAAAAGATCGGGCAAGGAGAGCCAGAGAATCCTCCTGCAGCCAGCAGCTTTTTCACAGAAGGACCCCTCACTCCTGTCCCTCAAGCTATTTATTGCCAACTCCACAGCGCCCCACCTGGAAGGGTTAGGTGGGGCAAAAGTCACAGAACAATCCTAAGGAAACACTTTTAAATACAATTCCAAGAATCATCTTATGGAAACTTTTTCATATGCTACATATATATTGCAATCCATCTTCAGAAACCTAGATTCACATTCTTCTCCAATGAACATGAGTCATTATCCAGGATAGACTACATGCTAGCCCATAAAACATATCTTCATAAAATCAAGAGGATAGAAATAGTGCAGACTGAGGCTGGAAAAATCTACAAAACTATGCCTGTCTAGTGGGGCCCAACTGTGAAAAATTGTTGAGTGCTGCCTGTGTGTCTGTCTACTGTCCAGTCGTGTGAACCTCTTGGGAGTAGGCTGAAAAGAGGCTCCAGAAAACTCGTGCTCCCAGAGGCCCATTCTAGGGCGGAAACATCAAGGAACTGCTCCATAACATGAAAACCGGCTATAAGCAGTACTTTGCAGAAGCCAGGTCCCCTGTTTGTGACATCAGGCTGAGAAAATTTATGAAACTACGCCTGCCCAGTGGGGCCCAACTGTGAAAAATTGTGAGTGCTGCCTGTGTGTGTCTGTCCTACTGTCCTGTCACATGAACCTCTTGGCAGTGGGCCAAAAAGAGGCTCCAGAAAACTCGCTCTCCCAGAGGCCCATTCTAGGGTGAGAACGCCAAGAAACTACTCCATAATGTGAAAACCATCTATAAGCAGTACTTTGCAGAAGCCAGGTCCCCTCTTTGTGACATCAGGCTGGGAAAATCTACGAAACTACACCTGCCCAGTGGGGCCTGACTGTGAAAAATTGTGAGTGCTGCCTGTGTGTGTCTGCCTACTGTCCTTTGCGTGAACCTCTTGGGAATGGGCCAAAAAGAGGCTCCAGAAAACTTGCTCTCCCAGAGGTCCATTCTAGGGCGAGAACGCCAAGGAACTGCTCCATAAACGTAAAAACCGGCTATAAGCAGTACTTTGCAGAAGCCAGGTCCCCTGTTTGTGATGTCAGGCTGGGAAAATCTACGAAACTACACCTGCCCAGTGGGGCCCGACTGTGAAATATTGTGAGTGCTGCCTGTGTGTGTCTGTCTACTGTCCTGTTGCATGAACATCTTGGGAGTGGGCTGAATAGAGGCTCCAACAGAGCACAGCTGCTCCGCTTAACTACACAGCCATATGCTCTTTCTAAGGAAGGAACACAATCACAACAAGAAGAATAAATCACACTAAGAACTGTGCTGGACAACTGAAGCACAGCAATTCTCTCTGGACTGTCTTCTCTGCTGCGTGCTCGGGCCTAAGATTTGATCCAGTGTGAGGCTTCATCCACGGAGGACTCCCCTCCCTTGGAGGCAAGTCGACCCATCCAGAAATGGCAGAGCCAGAGGAGTGTGGCTGCCTACATCATTTAGCCAATAAATACCACCACAACATGTAGAAAAACCCACAATACAAGTGTGACAATGGGGAAACAATGCAGGCCAGCTTCAGACATAGAGAATGAAGATGACAATTCTGATGACCAGATAATGATCAACCAACTAATCATCTCTCAAATAAGGACTTTAGACAAGCAATATGGAAGATGCTCAAAGAACTCAAAGAAACCATGGATCGAGTTGAGGAGAACACTAATAAGAACCAAGAAAATATGAAGACAGAAATTACAAAACTCCAAACTGAAATAACATGTCAAATAACAGGCCTGCAGGAAGGGACTTCAGAGCATAAAAACCGGCTAACCTTTGCAAAAGCTGGCTCCCTGTGTGTGACACCAGGCGGGGAAAATCCGCGAAAGTACACCGGCCCAGTGGGGCTCAGCTGTGAAAGACTGTGAGTGTGACCTGTCTATGTCTGTCTACTGTCCTCTTGCGTGAAACTCTTGCGAGTGGGGCAAAAAGAGCCTCCAGAAACCTCGCTCGCCCAGACGCCATTTTCAGGGAGGGACTTCAGAGCATAAAAACCGGCTAACCTTTGCAAAATCTGGCTCCCTGTGTGTGACACCAGGCGGGGAAAATCCGCGAAAGTACACCGGCCCAGTGGGCTCAGCTGTGAAAGACTGTGAGTGTGACCTGTCTATGTCTGTCTACTGTCCTCTTGCGTGAAACTCTTGCGAGTGGGGCAAAAAGAGCCTCCAGAAACCTCGCTCGCCCAGACGCCATTTTCAGGGAGGGACTTCAGAGCATAAAAACCGGCTAACCTTTGCAAAAGCTGGCTCCCTGTGTGTGACACCAGGCGGGGAAAATCCGCGAAAGTACACCGGCCCAGTGGGCTCAGCTGTGAAAGACTGTGAGTGTGACCTGTCTATGTCTGTCTACTGTCCTCTTGCGTGAAAACTCTTGCGAGTGGGGCAAAAAGAGGCTCCGCTTCGCTACGCGGCCCGTGCACTCTTTCTAAGGAAAGAACTCCATTGCAACAAGAAGGAAAAATCACACTAAGAACGGCGCTATATCACAGAAGCAAACATTTCTCTCTGGACTGTCTTCTCTGTTGCATGCTCGGGCCTAAGATTTGACCCAGTGTGAGGCTTCATCCACGGAGGACTCCCCTCCCTTAGAGGCAAGTCAGCCCATCCAGAAAAGGGAGGAGCCAGAGGAGTGTGCTGCCTACATCATATAGACAATGAATACCACCACAACACGTAGAAAAACCCACAATACAAGTGTGACAATAGTGGAAACAACGCAGGCCAGCATCAGACATAGAGAATGAAGATGACAATTCTGAGGACCAGATAATGACTGAACAACTAATCAACCTCTCAGATAAGGACTTTAGACTAGCAATATGGAAGGTGCTCAACAGACTCCAAGAAACCATGGATCGAGTTGAACAGAACACTAATAAGAACCAAGAAAATATGAAGGCAGAAATGACAAAACTCCAAACTGAAATAACATGTCAACTAACAGGACTGAAAAAGTCAGTAAACGAAGTGAATGACAAAATGGATAAGCTCTGGGACAGGGTATCAGAAGCTGAGAATAGACTTGGTGCTGTGGAAGATGAGATACATAACAATTCCATACAGCAGGAGAGATTGGACAAAAAACTTAAAGCAAATGAGCAGACAATGGAAAAATTAGTCAAAGAATGGGAACAGACGAAAATAGAAGTCTATGATAAGATCAACAGAAACAACTTAAGAATCATTGGAGTCCCAGAGACCCAGGAAGAAAATTTCCAGGAAGAATCAATGGACAAGAACATCATTAAAGAGAAACTTCCAGAGCTAAAGAATATATGTGATCAAATCCTGCATGCCCGAAGAGTACCAACCAAAAGAGACCCCAGAAAAAACCACCCCAAGACACATCCTAGTCACAATGACAAATCCCACAGATAGAGACAGAATTCTGAAAACAGCAAGATCAAAAGGGGAAATCATGTTCAAGAAAGCTTCCCTGAGATTTACAGCAGACCTGTCACCAGAAACGCTCAATGCCAGAAAGCAGTGGTGGGATATTGTGACAAGACTGAATGAAATGAATGCTTCACCCAGAATACTATACCCAGCAAAACTCACTTTCCGGTTTGATGGAAGAATACATGGTTTCACAGACAAAAAACAGCTCAGAAACTTCACAGACACAAAACCAGTCTTAAGAGAAAAACTGAAAGACCTAATCTAAGACAAGACTACCCAAAAAGACACACCAAATTTTGAAATAAAGATGGCGTTAAATCCCAGGACAATTCTTTTCTCAACGTCAATGGACTAAATGCACCAGTTAAGAGACACAGAGTGGCTAAATGGATCAAAAAACTCAATCCAACCTTCTGCTGCCTACAAGAAACGCACCTGAATAGTCAGAACAAACATAGACTCAAAATAAAAGGCTGGAGAAAAGTTATCCAAGCAAACAACACCCATAAAAAAGCTGGAGTGGCCATACTAATATCAGATAATGCAAACTTTATACTCAGGAAGGTTGTAAGGGACAAAGACGGACATTTTATATTAATCAAGGGGTACGTAGAGCAGGAAGAATTCACTCTCCTAAACATATATGCACCGAATGAGGGGGCCAGCAAAATATTTAATACAACTGTTGACAAATCTGAAAAATAATATCAACAACAACACAATAATTGTGGGGGACCTAACACGGCCTTGTCAACACTGGACAGGTCAACCAGACTGAAACCCAACAAGAATATACTAGACCTGAGGAGAGAAATGGAAGAAAGAGGCCTAGTGGATATATATAGGACACTCCATCCCCAGAAACCTGGATACACATTCTTCTCCAATGTACATGGGACATTCTCCAGGATAGACTACATGCTGGCACATAAAACATACCTCCATAAGATCAAGAGAATAGAAATTTTGCAGACTACCTTCGCTGACCACAAGGCTCTGAAATTATTTGTGAACTCCAAAGGGACTCAGAAGAAACACTTTAACACCTGGAAGTTAAACAGCCTCATGCTCAATAACCAGTGGGTCCGAGATGAAATCAAGGAGGAAATAAAAAGGTTCCTGGAAACAAATGACAATAAAGACACAAACTCTCAGAACCTATGGGACACAGCAAAAGCAGTACTGAGAGGAAAATTTATAGCTTTGCAAGCACACATCAGGAAGGAAGAAGGAGCTTACCTGAGTAGCTTAATGACACAGCTAATAGAACTAGAAAATGCTCAACAAAAGGACCCAAGAATAGGAAGACAGAAGGAAATAACAAAGCTGAGAGCAGAAATCAACGAAGTGGAAACTCAAAAAACAATCCGAAAGATCAACGAAAGCAGAAGTTGGTTCTTTGAAAAAATAAACAAGATTGATAGACCACTGGCAAACCTAACAAAGAAAGAGAGAGAGAGAAACTTGATAACTCGTATCAGGAATGAAAAAGGAGAGATCACTACTGATATGACAGAGATTCAAAGGGTAATCAGAAACTACTTTGAAAAACTCTACGCCACTAAAAATGGAGAACCTGGAAGAAATGGGATAAATTCTTGGACTCTTATAATCTTCCACGGTTGAAGGAAGAGGATGTAGCATATCTAAATACCCCCATCACCATTGATGAAATTAAAACAGTAATCAAATGTCTGCCGAAAAACAAAAGCCCAGGCCCAGATGGATTCACTAATGAATTCTTTCAAACTTTCCAAGAGGAACTACTGCCAATCTTGGCAAGACTCTTTCATGAAATTGAACAAACAGAAACACTTCCAAATAGCTTTTATGAAGCCAACATCACCTTGATACCTAAACCAGACAGAGACGCTACCAAAAAAGAAAATTACAGGCCAATATCACTGATGAATGCAGATGCAAAGATCCTCAACAAAATCCTGGCAAATAGGATTCAATGCCTCGTTAAGAAGATCATCCACTACGATCAAGTAGGTTTCATCCCAGGAATGCAAGGCTGGTTTAACATCCGTAAATCTATCAACATAATACACAACATCAATAACAAGAAAAATAAAAACCACATGATCATATCAATAGATGCAGAGAAAGCATTTGATAAGGTCCAACACCCATTCTTGATCAAAACTCTCAGCAAGATGGGAATGGAGGGAACCTTTCTCAATATAGTGAAGGCCATCTACCACAAGCCAGTGGCAAATATTATCCTCAATGGAGAAAAAACTGAAAGCCTTCCCTCTAAATTCTGGCACAAGACAAGGCTGTCCTCTCTCACCACTCCTATTCAACATAGCACTGGAAGTACTTGCTATAGCGATTAGGCAAGAAAAGGATATCAAGGGAATCCAGATAGGAAAGGAAGAAGTCAAGCTCTCACTGTTTGCAGATGACATGATACTCTACTTAGAAAACCCTAAAGACTCTATCAAAAAGCTTCTAGAAACAATAGACTCATATAGCAAGGTGGCAGGCTACAAAATTAACACACAAAAATCAATGGCCTTTCGATATACCAATAGCAATAAGGATGAAATGGACATTAAGAAAACAACCCCATTCACAATAGTACCACACAAACTCAAATATCTTGGAATCAACTTGACTAAATATGTGAAGGACCTATACAAAGAAAACTATAAAACTCTGCTCCAAGAAATAAGAGAGGACACACGGAAATGGAAACACATACCCTGCTCATGGATTGGCAGGATTAACATCATCAAAATGTCAATACTCCCCAAGGCATTATACAGATTTAATGCCATCCCTCTAAAGATACCCATGACATTCTTCAAAGAAGTGGATCAGACACTTTTGAAATTCATTTGGAACAATAAACACCCTAGAATAGCTAAAGCAATCATTGGGAAAAAGAATATGGGAGGAATTACTTTTCCCAACTTTAAACTGTACTACAAAGCAACAGTTATCAAAACAGCATGGTATTGGAATAAGGATAGGTCCTCAGATCAGTGGAATAGGCTTGAATACTCAGAAAATGTTCCCCAGAGATACAACCATCTAATTTTTGATAAAGGAGCAGGAAATCCTAAATGGAGCAGGGAAAGCCTCTTCAACAAGTGGTGTTGGCACAATTGGATAGCCACTTGCAAAAAATTAAACTTAGACCCCCAGCTAACATCATGTACAAAGGTAAAATCCAAATGGATTAAAGACCCTCGATATCAGCCCCAAAACCATAAGATATATAGAACAGCACATAGGCAAAACACTCCAGGACATTACAGGCATCTTCAAGGAGGAAACTGCACTCTCCAAGCAAGTGAAAGCAGAGATTAACAGATGGGAATATATTAAGCTGAGAAGCTTCTGCACCTCAAAGGAAATAGTGCCCAGGATACAAGAGCCACCCACTGAGTGGGAGAAACTATTCACCCAATACCCATCAGATAAGGGGCTAATCTCCAAAATATACAAGGCACTGACATGAACTTTACAAGAAAAAAACATCTAACCCCATCAAAAAATGGGGAGAAGAAATGAACAGGACACTTTGACAAAGAAGAAATACGCATGGCCAAAAAGACACATGAAAAAATGTTCCACATCACTAATCATCAGGGAGATGCAAATCAAAACAACGATGAGATACCACCTCACACCCCAGAGAATGGCACACATCACAAAGAATGAGAATAAACAGTGTTGGCGGGGATGTGGAGAGAAAGGAACTCTTATCCACTGCTGGTGGGAATGCTGTCTAGTTCAACCTTTATGGAAAGCGATATGGAGATTCCTCCAAAAACTAGAAATCGAGCTCCCATACGATCCAGCTATACCACTCCTAGGAATATACCCTAGGAACACAAAAATACAATACAAAAACCCCTTCCTTACACCTATATTCATTGCAGCTCTATTTACCATAGCAAGACTCTGGAAACAACCAAGATGCCCTTCAACAGACGAATGGCTAAAGAAACTGTGGTACATATACACAATGGAATATTATGCAGCTGTCAGGAGAGATGAAGTCATGAAATTTTCCTATACATGGATGTACATGAATCTATTATGCTGAGTGAAATAAGTCAGAGAGAGAGAGAAAAACGCAGAATGGTCTCACTCATCTATGGGTTTTAAGAAAAATGAAAGACACCCTTGTAATAATAATTTTCAGACACAAAAGAGAAAAGAGCTGGAAGTTCCAGCTCACCTCAGGAAGCTCACCACAAAGAGTGATGAGTTTAGTTAGAGAAATAACTACATTTTGAACTGTCCTAATATTGAGAATGTATGAGGGAAATGTAGAGCCTGTTTAGGGTACAGGCGGGGGTTGGGTGGGGAGGAGGGAGATTTGGGACTTGGGTGATGGGAATGTTGCACTGGTGATGGGTGGTGTTCCTTTTATGACTGAAACCCAAACACAATCATGTATGTAATCAAGGTGTTTAAATAAAAAAAATTATGCATTAAAAAAAAATAACAGGCCTAAAAAACTCAGTAAACGAAATGAATGACAAAATGGATAAGCTCTGGGACAGGGTATCAGAAGCTGAGAATAGACTTGGTGCTGTGGAAGATGAGATAAATAACAACTTCATACAGCAGAAAAAATTGGAAAAAAAACTTAAAGCAAATCAACAGAAAGTGGAAAAATTAGTCAAAGAATGGGAACAGATGAAAATAGAAGTCTATGATAAGCTCAACAGAAACAACTTAAGAATCATTGGAGTCCCAGAGACCCAGGAAGAAAATTTCCAGGAAGAATCAACGGTCAAGAACATCATTAAAGAGAAACTTCCAGAGTTAAAGATTAAATCCTGTGATCAAATCCTGCATTCTTGAAGAGTACTAACCAAAAGAGACCCCAGAAAAAATACCTCAAAGACACATTCTAGTCACAATGACGAATCCCACAGATAGAAACAGAATTCTGAAAACAGAAAGATCAAAAAGGGAAATTATATTCAAGGGAGCATCCTTGAGATTTACAGCAGACCTGTCACCAGAAACACTCAAGGCCAGAAAGCAGTGGTGGGATATTGTGACAAGACTGAATGAAATGATTGTTTCACCTAGAATACTGTACCCAGCAAAACTCACTTTCTGGTTTGATGGAAGAATACATGCTTTCACAGACAAAAAACATCTCAGAAACTTTACAGACTCAAAACCAGTCTTAAGAGAAAAACTGAAAGACTTAATTTAAGACAAGACTAACCAAAAGACACACCAAATTTCGATATAAAGATGGCATTAAGCCTTATTCTTACTATATTTAAAATAACCTCTCAGCTTTTCTGTCCACAGGTATTCTTGTATACAAAGGGTGGACAAACTAAGATGGCATTTCGGGGCTCAGTCACACGAGATACCATATCCAGCTTGCACTACAAGAATGTCCCGACAAATCTCTTTAACATACACTTTATCTCTAGGTTATACCTCTTTTAGGATTTGAAGCATGTGACCAGTTAGACCACGAAGCAGCAACTGTGACGTACAGACTTATATTACAGGCCCTACTCATCGAACACATTCAAGAAACCTAGCATTCCCTTGCTATTTTCTCCTCTCTTCGCACAACTTTCTTTTTTCTGTTTCTTTTCTTCTCTTTTCTTTTCCTTCTTTTCTCTTCTCCCTTTCTTTCTAATGTATTTTCTCTTTTCTTCTTCCCTATCCCTTCCATATACTTTCCCCTTTCCCCCCCTTTGGAAATCCAACAATCCTTTCACCTCTCAATCCCATCAAGACCTCCCACCATATTAAAACTCTTCACCCCTAGTTCTTAATCCAATAGGCATCAAGACTGACCTCCTACCCCAATGAACCAGTAACCAGCACCCAAGTGAAGGGACACCCAGTCAAACCCACACCTCGCCCCCTGCAAGAAAAGGCAACCAACTCCCTGGCGTACTCATGCTACACGACCCTCCCTATCAAATCCCCGTACTGTGGACTGTTACTTGAAACTGGACTTAGCTCCAAAAGTATCCCTAATGCAAGAACTCTTATAAGACCTCCCTGCTGCAAATCCTTTGCCAATCTCAAGGTCAGGGGGAGTGAAGGAAAGGAGCCTGGGAACCCACACACCACAAGAAAATCCCAAAAGACAATGGGGAAACCTATACTTCCAACGTAAGAATAAGACCTGTATTGCACCACCTCTTTACCTGCTTTTCCCCAAAAGTAAGGTAGTCTCATGCATCACTTGGTTCCTTTAATTATTTTGTTAATTCATTTTTTAAATGTTTGTGTTACATATACATATGTGAGCACATATACTTTTATTCCTATTTTTATCTTTTTTGGATGTGTGACCTGTTTCTGTTTTCTTCTCTGTCTACTCCCAAATGCACCGACAATACAAAGTAGCACCATTTCTCCCTGCAAAGGACACTAAAAAAAGGGGAAATTTTACACATAAAAGAGAGCTCTTATCTACTAGAGATAAGAACTCATACTTGTTTACAATACAGGGATATCTCCCACCTTAAAAATATATCACGTGGACCCAACTTAGACCTCAGGTGATTAGACACCATCCATCCAGCCTTGAACCCTGGATCCCAGACATAGAATCGACATAGTTCTTCACAACAGCTACAGGAAACAAACCCCATCCGGGACATCCTTAATACCGCTGGGCCACCAACAAGTGCCAGCTCTAATATGATATCCTGACAACAAAGAAAATGGAAACAACTTGACCTAAGAACAGGTTATCCTACCTCACCAGCTAACAATAATACAAAAATCAGAAGACTTGTCACCCTTTGGTCGGTCCAAAAGCCAAGACCGCGATTTACAGATGCCTGGCTGTTAGAACTATGACTGGGCTGAATATATATTGAGACCAATAAAAAAGCCCTAGTTTAGGGTTTGAACTACGACCCACACAACAAACATGATCCCCAGTTTCAAAGGTCCGGCAGAGACAATCGCAACAGAATGGGGCTTCTGGAAACACAATGAAAGACGCTATCCTAGGTTTCATCCCAGGATCAGTGCAAAGACCTAGACCACCAACCACAGAAGATGAATTAAAATTACACTAAGGGAACAGATCTTCTAGAAACACAAAGAAAGACTTCACCATTAGTCCCACTCCTGAACCTGTGCAGATGCTGAGATCTCTAGATACAGAGGTCTTATCTCATCACTCAGGACAGAGCAGAAGTCTTCCAAACACCACTAAAGCACCACCCAGAGAGTAAATAAACCTGAACAGTGTCTATAGTTAATCTCATGACAATATACTCTGAGGGTGGAGAAACCCCATAGCGCTTAGGCCAAGTGAATTCCTTTTTAAATGACCTCAATATTTACTGTACCAGTGCAGGAGGGAAAAAAAGGCAAAAAGCACAAAACATTTTTATCTTTTATATATTTTGTGTTTATTATTATTATTATTATTATTATTATTATTTACCTATCTACTTTTTGTCGATTTCTTTGTTTTGGTGTGGTTATTGAAGTTGTTGTCCCCATTTAAATTTATATTCTTTTTGTTTTTGTTTTTTCTTCTTTTCTTTTCTTTCTTTAGGTGCTCTTTCATGTTTTTTAACTCAAGACCATGGCTTTTTTTGTGGTGCCTATCGTTATCACTGGAGTGCTTACTGGATATTTGACACTTCTTTTTTGTACTGTTGGGGTGTTTCACCTTCTTTGTCTCTCAAACCAACAATGAGAGCCTGTAGAAGGATTCCGCCCATTTTTGGCGTATTAGACTTTTACCCCAGTTTACTACTTTTCTCTTCTTCAAATAAAACCACATAACTTAAACTATGTAGTCCTTCCTCTCAGATAGAGGGGGAAATAAGAGAGGCACCAAGACCAAGACTTCTAAGTAGTAAGCTAGGTACAGAGGAGACCACATATTCTCGCAGCCCCAGGGGTGAGGGAGGAAGATATGGGAGGTAGGTTGAACACGAAGGTGTAGGGAGGACAAATTGGTGATGGGAACCACCCTGATTTTCTGTAAATATGTACCCATAATATTATTGTCAATAATATGTAAACCACTATGATCAAAATAAAAATTATATTAAAAAAAGATGGCATTAAATCCCAGGACAATTCTTTCTCTCAACGTCAATGGACTAAATGCACCAATTAAGGGACACAAAGTGGCTAAATGAATAAAAAAAAACTCAATCCAACTTTCTGCTGCCTACAAGAAACGCACCTGAACAGTCAGAACAAACATAGACTCAAAATAAAAAGCTGGAGAAAAATTATCCAAGCAAACAACACCCATAAAAAAGCTGGAGTGGCCATACTAATATCAGATATTGCAAACTTTATACTCAGGAAGGTTGTAAGGGACAAAGATGGACATTTTATATTAATCAGGAGGTATGTAGAACAGGAAGAAATATCTCTCCTAAATATATATGCACCAAATGAGGGGCCAGCAAAATATTTAGTACAATTGTTGACAAATATAAAAAATAATATCAATAACAACACAATAATTGTGGGGGACATCAACACGGCTTTATCAACACTGCATAGGTCAACCAGAGTGAAACCCAACAATAATATACTAGACCTGAGGAGAGAAATGGAAGAAAGAGGCCTAGTGGATATATATAGGAAACTCCATCCCCAAAAACCTGTATACACATTCTTCTCCAATGTACATGAATAGACAACATGCTAGCACATAAAACATACCTTCATAATATCAAGAGGATAGAAATTTTGCAGGCTACCTTTTGTGACCACAAGGCTCTGAAATTATTTGTGAATTCCAAAGGGACACAGAAGAAAAACTTTAACACCTGGAAGTTAAATAGCCTCATAATCAATAACCAGTGGGTCCAAGATGAAATCAAGGAGGAAATCAAAAGGTTCCTGGAAACAAATGACAATAAAGACACAAACTATCAGAACTTATGGGACACAGCAAAAGCAGTACTGAGAGGAAAATTTATAGCTTTTTAAACACACATCAGGAAGGAAGAAGGGGCTTACCTGAGTAGCTTAATGACACAGCTAATAGAACTAGAAAGTGCTCAACAGAAGGACCCAAAAATAGAGAAACAGAAGGAGATAACAAAGCTGAGAGCAGAAATCAACAAAGTGGAAACCCAAAAAACAATCTGAAAGATCAATGAAGCAGAAGTTGGCTCTTTGAAAAAATAAACAAGATTGATAGACCACTGGCAAAACTAACAAAGAAAGAGAGAGAAACTTGATAACTCGTATTAGAAATGAAAAAGGAGGGTCCGGAGAGATAACATGGAGGTAAGGCGTTTGCCTTTCATGCAGAAGGTCATCGGTTCGAATCCCGGCGTCCCATATGGTCCCCCGTGCATGCCAGGAGCAATTTCTGAGCATGGAGCCAGGAGTAACCCCTGAGCACAGCCGAGTGTGACCCAAAAAACCACAAAAAAAAGAAAAAGAAATGAAAAAGGAGAGATCACTACTGATATGGCAGAGATTCAAAGGGTAATCAGAAACTACTTTGAGAAACACTATGCCACTAAAAATGAGAACCTGGAAGAAATGGATAAATTCTTGGACTCTTAGACTCTTCCACGGTTGAAGGAAGAGGATGTAGCATATCTAAACACCCTCATCACTATTGATGAAATTAAAACGGTAATCAAATGTCTGCCCAAATATAAAAGCCCAGGCCCAGATGGATTCACTAATGAATTCTTTCAAACTTTTAAAGAGGGACTATTACCAATCCTGGCAAGACTCTTTCATGAAATTGAACAAAAGGAAACACTTCCAAATAGCTTTTATGAAGCCAACATCACCTTGATACCTAAACCAGACAGAGATGCTACGAAAAAAAAAATTACAGACCAATATCGCTAATGAATGTAGATGCAAAGATCCTCAACAAAATCCTGGCAAATAGGATTCAATGCCTCATTAAGAAGATTATCCACTATGATCAAGTAGGTTTGATCCCAAGAATGCAAGGCTGGTTTAGCATCCATAAATCTATCAACATAATACACGATATCAAGAAGAAGAAAAATAAAAATCACATGATCATATCAATAGATGCAGAGAAAGCATTTGATAAGGTCCAACACCCATTCTTGATCAAAACTCTCAGCAAGATGGGAATGGTAGGAACCTTTCTCAATATAGTTACGGCCATCTACCACAAGCCAGTGGCAAATATTGTCCTCGATGGAGAAAAACTAAAAGCCTTCCCTCTAAATTCTGGCCCAAGAAAAGGCTGTCCTCTCTCACCACTCCTATTTAACATAGCACTGAAAGTACTCGTTATAGCGATTAGGCAAGAAAAAGATATCAAGGGAATCCAGATAAGAAAGGAAGAAGTCAAGCTCTCACTGTTTGCAGATGACATGATACTCTACTTAGAAAACCGTAAAGACTCTACCAAAAAGCTTCTAGAAACAATAAACTCATATAGCAAGGTGGCACAATAATCAATGACCTTTTTATACACCAATAGTAATAAGGAAGAAATGAACATTAAGAAAACAACCCCATTCACAATAGTGCCATACAAACTCAAATATCTTGGAATCAACTTGACTAAAAATGTGAAGGACCTATACAAAGAAAACTATAAAACTCTGCTCCAGGAAATAAGAGAGGACACATGGAAATGGAAGCACATACCCTACTCATGGATTGGCAGGAATAACATCATCAAAATGGCAATACTCCCCAAGGCATTATGCATATATAATGTGATCCCTCTAAATATACCCATAACATTCTTCAAAGAAGTGGATCAGGCACTTTTCAAATTCGTTTGGAACAATAAGCACCCTAGAATAGCTAAAGCAATCGTTGGGAAAAAAGTATATCTGAGGAATTACTTTCCCCAACTTTAAACTTTACTACATAGCAATAGTTATCAAAACAGCATGGTATTGGAATAAGGACAGGCCCTCAGATCAGTGGAATAGGCTTGAATACTCAGAAAATGTTCCCCAGAATACAATCACCTAATTTTTGGTAAAGAAACAAGAAATCCTATATGGAGCAGGGAAAGCCTCTTCAACAAGTAGTGTTGGCACAAGTGGCTAGCCACTTGCAAAAAATTGAACTTACACCCCCAGCTAACATCATTTACGAAGGTAAAATCCAAATGGATTAAAGACCTCGATATCAGACCCGAAACCATAAGATATATAGAAAAACACATAGGCAAAACACTCCAGGACATTGAGACTACAGCATATTCAAGGAGGAAACTGCACTCTCCAAGCAAGTAAAAGCAGAGATTAACAGATGCACCTCAAAGGAAATAGCGCCCAGGATACAGGAGCCACCCACTGAGTGGGAGAAACTATTCACCCAATACCCATCAGATAAGGAGCTAATCTCCAAAATATATAAGGCACTGACAGAACTTTACAAGAAAAAAACATCTAATCCCATCAAAAAATGGGGAGAAGAAATGAACAGACACTTTGACAAAGAAGCAATACAAATGGCCAAAAGACACATGAAAAAATGCTCCACATCACTAATCATCAGGGAGATGCAAATCAAAACAACTATGAGGTACCACCTCACACCACAAAAATTGGCACACATCACAAAGAATGAGAACAAGCAGTGTTGGCGGGGATGTGGAGAAAAAGGAACTCTTATCCACTGCTGGTGGGAATGCCATCTAATTCAACCTTTATGGAAAGTGATATGGAGATTGCTCCAAAAACTGGAAATCGAGCTCCCATACGATCCAGCTATACCACTCCTAGGAATATACCCTAGAAACACAAAAATACAATACAAAAACCCCTTCCTTACACCTATATTTATTGCAGCACTATTTATCATAGCAAGATCTGGAAACAACCAAGATGCCCTCCAACAGATGAATGGCTAAAGAAACTGTGGTACATATACACAATAGAATATTATGCAGCTGTCAGGAGAGATGAAGTCATAAAATTTTCCTATGCAGGGATGTACACGGAATCTATTATGCTGAGTGAAATAAGTCAGAGAAAGAGAAAAAAACGCAGAATGGTCTCACTCATCTATAGGTTTTAAAAAAAATGAAAGACATTCTTGCAATAATAATTTTCAGACACAAAAGAGAAAAGAGCTAGAAGTTCCAGCTCACCTCATGAAGCTCACCACAAAGAGTGATGAGTTTAGTAAGAGAAATAACTACATTTTGAACTGTCCTAATAATGATTATGTATGAGGGAAATGGAAAGCCTGTCTAGAGTATAGGCAGGGGTCGGGTGGGGAGGAGGGAGATTTGGGAAATTGGTGATGGGAATGTTGCACTGGTGTGAGTGGTGTTCTTTACATGACTGAAACCCAAACACAATCATATATGTATTCAAGGTGTTTAAATAATATATATATATAAAAGAAATAGTGCAAACTAACTTCATTGATCTTAAGGCACTGAAATTAAATGTAAACTACAAAAGGATATAGGAGAAAAACTTTAACACCTGAAAATTAAACAGCTTACTACTGAACAACCAGTGGGTCAGAGATGAAATCAAAGACTATATCAAAAAAATTTTGGAAACAAATGACAATAAAGACACAAATTGTCAGAATTTATGGGACACAGCAAAATCAGTATGGGGAGGAAAATTTATAGCTTTGCAAGCACACATAAAGAAGGAAGAAGGGGCCTACATAAATAGCTTAATAACACAGCTCATAAAATTAGAAAATAATCAACAAATGGAACCAAAAATAGGTAGGAAGAAGGAAATAAAAAAGCTTAAAACAGGGGCTGGAGAGGTGGCGCTAGAGGTAAGGTGTCTGCCTTGCAAGTGCTAGCCAAGGAAGGACCATGGTTCGATCCCCTGGTGTCCCATATGGTTCCCCCAAGCCAAGGGTGATTTCTGAGCGCTTAGCCAGGAGTAACCCCTGAGCATCAAACGGGTGTGGCAAAAAAAAAAAAAAAAAAAAAAAAAAAGCTTAGAGCAGAAATCAATGAAGTGGAAATCCAGGAAACAATCCAAAAGATCAATAAAAGCAAAAGTAGGTTCTTTGAAAAAATTAACAAGATGGATAAACCCATGGCAAAACTCGCAAAGAAATTGAGAGAGGAAAAACTTGATAAACCGAATTATAAATGAAAACGGGGAAAACATTACATATATTCAGATATTCAAAAGGTTATCAGAGACTACTTTGAGAAACTCAATGCCATGAAATATGAGAACCGGGCAGAAATGGACATCTTATAAGCTCCTATGGGTAAATAAGGATGAAGAAGTAGGGCCAGAGAGATAACATGGAGGTAAGGCTTTTGCCTTACATACAGATGGTTGGTGATTCGAATCCTGGCATCCCATGTGGTCCCCAGAGGCTGCCAGGAGTGCTGCCAGTGTGTGACACCCCCCCCCAAAAAAAGGGTGAGAAAGGATTTCTAAACAGCCCCATCACTATTGAGGAAATAAAAATGGTGATCAAAAATCTTCCCAAAAGCAAAATCCCAGGCCCAGATGGGTTCACTAAGGAATTTTTTAAAACCTTTCAAGAGATACTTCCACCAATCCTTTTCGGTCTGTTTCATAATATTGAAGAAGCAGAAACACTTCCAAATAGTTTTCTATGAAGCTAACCTTGATACCAAAACCAGACAGAGATGCTGCCAAAAAAGAAAATTACAGACCAATATCCCTGACGAACACAGATGCAAAAATCTGAACAAAATTCTTGCAAATAGAATTCAATACATCATGAAGAAAGTCATTCACCGGGGCTGGAGAGATAACATGAAGGTAAGGAGTATGCCTTGCATGCAGAAAGATGGTGGTTCGAATCCTGGCATCCCATATGTTCCCCCGAGCCTGCCCGGGGGCAATTTCTGAGTGTAGAGCCAGGAGTAACCTTGAGCACTGCCGGGTGTGATCCAAAAAAAGGGGAGGGTCATTCACCACGAACAAGTTGTTTTCATCCAAAGAATGCAAGGATAGTTTAACATTCATAAATTAATTAACGTAATAAACCATATCAACAAAAAGAAAAAATCATATGATCATATCAATAGATGCAAAGAAAGCATTTTATAAGGTCCAACACCCATTCTTGATTAAAAAAATAACCCTTATCAAGATAGAAATGAAAGGAACTTTTCTCAATATAGTCAAGGCCATCTACACAGGCCAATGGCAAATATTATTATACATAGAGATAAACTAAAAGCCTTTCTCCTAAAATTTGGTATAAGACAAGGCTGCCATCTCTCACCACTTCTATTTAACATAGTACTGGAAGTACTTGCCATAGCGATTAGGAAAGAAAAAGATATCAAGGGCGTCCAAATAGGTAAGGAAGAAGTCAAGCTCTCACTGTTTGCTGATGCCTTGGTAATATATTTAGAAAACCCTAAAGAATCTGCCAAAAAGGTTCTAGAAACCATAGATTTATATACAAATTTGCAGGCAACAAAATTAACACGCAAAAGTCAATAGCCTCCTTATACACTAATAATGATAGTGAATATAGGGACATTAATAAAATAATCCCATTCACATTAGTGCCCCACAAACTAAAATATCTTAGTGTCGACAAAACTGAAGATGTGAAGGACTTATGTAATGAAAACTCCAAAACCCTGCTTCAAAAAATAAGAGAGGACACAAGGAAATGAAGACACATACCCTGCTCATGGATTGGCAGGTTTGATATAATTAAAATGGCAATACTCTTCAAATCATTGTACAAATTTAATGCAATCCCTCTAAAGATACTTATGACATTTTTCAAAGAAATTGATCAAAAATTTGAAATTGATTTGGAACAATAAACACTCACGAATAGCTAAAGCAATCCTTGGGAAAAGGATTAAACTGTATTACAAAGCAATAGTTATCACAACTAGCATGGTATTATAATTAATATAGATCCTCAGATCAGTGGAATAGACTTGAGTATTCAGAGAATATTCCCCAGACATATAATAAAATAATCCTTGATAAAGGGATAAGAAATCCAAAATAAAGCAAGGAAAGCCTCTTTAACAAGTGGTGTTGGCACAACTGGCTTGCCACTTCCAAAAAAGTGAACTCAGACCTCCATTTAACACCATGCACAAAGATCAAATTCAAATGGATTAAAATTATTGATATCAGGTCTGAAACCATAAAGTATTTAGAACAACACGTAGGTAAAACACTATATGACATGGAGACTAAAGGCATCTTTAAGGAGAAAACAGCACTCTCCAACCAAGTGGAAACAGAGATAAATAAATGGGAATATATTAAGATGAGAAGCTTCTGCACCTCAAAGGAAATAGTGCCTAAGATACAAAAGCTACCTACAGAATGGGAGAAACTATTCACCCAATACCCATCAGACAATGGGCTAATATCTAAGATATACAATGTATGACAGGACTTAATAAGAAAAAATCTAACCCCATCAAAAAATGTGGAGAAAAAATGAACAGATACTTCCTCAAAGTAGAAATACAAATAGTCAAAAGACACATGAAAAAAATGCTTCACATCTCTAATCCTCAGGGAGATGCAAACAAAACTACAATAAGGTACCATCTCACACCACAGAGACTGGCACACATCACAAAGAACAAGAACAATCACTGCTGGCAGGGATGTGGAGAGAAAGGAACTCTTATTCACTGCTAGTGGAAATGCCATCTAGTCCAGCCTTTATAGTAAACAATATGGAGATGCCTCAAAACACTAGAAATTGAACTCCCATATGATCCAGCTACTCCACTCCTAGGAATATACCCTAGGAACTCAAAAATACAATTCAAAAATCCCTTCCTCACAGTTATATTCATTGCAGCACTATTTACTATAGTGAAAACAACCAAGATGCCCTTCAACAGATGTAATGGCTACAGAAACTGTGGTACATATACAGAATGAAATATTATACAGCCATCAGGAGAGATGCAGTCATGAAATTTACCTATACGTGGATATACATGAAATTCATTACATGAAGTGAAATAAGTCAGAGGGAGAGAGATAGTTACAGAATAGTCTCATTCATCTATTGGTTTTAAGAAAAATTAAAGACATTACTGTAATAAGGACCAGAGACAATAGAGTTATAGGCTGTAAGGGCTGGAAGGACCAGCATACAATTTGAAGCTAACCACAAAGAGTGGTAAACTCTGTTAGGGAAATAACTACACTAACAACTAGCATGACATTGTTAAAGAATGAAAAAAGTAGAATGCCTGTCATGAATATAAGATGGGGTGGGAGAGGAGGGGGGCATTGGTGTTGAGAATGTTGCATGTTGAAGGGGGTATTCTGTTTATAACTGAAACCCAACAACAAACATGCTTGTAATCATGGTGCTTAAATAAATATTTATATTTAAAATAATAAATAAATAAACTAGCAATACTCCCCAAGGCATTGTACAGATTTAATGTAATCCCTGTAAGGATACCCATGACATTCTTCAAAGAAGTGAATCAAATACTCCTAAAATTCATCTGGAAACAATAAACACTCAAGAATAGCTAGAAAAGCCTTGGGAAAGTAATATTGGAGGCATCACTTTTCCCAACTTTAAATTGCATTACAAAGCTATAGTCATTAAAACAGCATGGTATTGGAATAAAGGAAGAGTCTTAGATCAGTGGAATAAAGAGCATTCATAGAATGCTCCTCAGATATACAATTAGTCTTGGATAAAGGGGAAAGAAATGAAAAATGGAGCAAGGAAAGCCTCTTCAACAAGTGGTACTGGTTCAACTGGTTAGCCACTTGCAAAAACATGAACTCAGACCTTATGGAAAATAATATGGAGATTCCTCAAAAAACCTGGAAATTGAGCTCCCATTTGACCCAGCTATACCAGTCCTGGGGATATGCCCTAGGAAGACAATAATCCAATATAAAAATCCCTTCCTCACACCTATATTCATTGCAGTACTTTTTACAATAGCCAGACTCTGAAAACAACCAAGATGCCCTTCAATAGATGAATGGCTAAAGAAACTGTGGTACATATACACAGTGGAATATTATGCAGCTGTCAGGAGAGATAAAGTCATGAAATTTTTCTATACATGGATGTACATGGTATCTATTATGCTGAGTGAAATTAGTCAGAGGGAGAGAGATAGATACAGAATAGTCTCACTCATCTATAGGTTTTAAGAATTATTAAAGACATTAAAATAATTCCAGAGATGAGGACCGGAAGGATCTGCCCAAGATATGAAGCTCACCACAAAGAGTGGTGAGTGCAGTTAAATAACTACACTGAAAACTATCATAACAATATCAGTGAGTGAGGGCTGTAAAAAAAAAAGCCTGTCTCTAATACAGGCGAGGGGTGGGAAGGAAGATATGGGGGCATTGGTTATGGGAAGTTTGCAAGGTGAAGGTCACACCCAGCAGTACTCAGGGGTTTCTCCTGGCTTTGTTCTCTGTGCCCTGGTGACCAGAGTTTTCTTATCTGTGAAGCGAGACACTAATGAGTTTTAGCATGAAGGACATTTTGTTCTGAATGTCTAGTTAATACTTAAATAAATTAGAATTAACAGTGGGGTCATTACTAATAAATTACCAAAGTACTGATTTAGAGATGAACACTACCTAATCAAACCAAGCACTTTCTTTTTTAAGATTATGTATTTACTGTTATTCTGTGGCTTTATTGCTTTAGATATTATGGGGCCTTTGTTTGTAGTTGCTGTTTTTCTAGTATTGTTGAGGTGGTACTTACAGGAGCTAACAGTAGTTTCAGGGATTGAACTTGGGTCACATGTACAAGGCATATGTCCTACCTCCCAACTCCTTCCCTGGCCCCCGAAGGTACTTGGTTTTAAACTTCAAAATGACTTTGGTATCCAGTTGTACCCAAAAAGAAAACTTATAAACTAGAGGGGGGAAATCATATTCCACCATTTTCATATCTCAAGTATTCTTTGACTCAGTGTTTATAGTTTCTATTTGAATGTCTTATTCAGGATTTATTACATTTCTATCCATCCATTCTTTTATACAGATATAAGTACATACATCCTTTAATTATTTCATTTACTTGGCCAGCACTTTATTCTTCCACCCACCCATTCATCCACCATTCTTTGTATTTGTTCAGTCTTCATCAATGCAATCAATGCATCTTTCTGGCCCATCTATATGCACCCACCCTTCCCGTTCGCCAAGGGTCAGTCTTTCCTTCCCTCCTATCATGCCATAATTTCTGTTGCTTCCCACCCATCATGAGTCAGTCTCTCTCCTGAGTTCTGAAATGTCACAAACAAAACCCAGTTCCAACCTTTCCTGTACTTCTATTCTTCCTCCTTATACTCTTTCTCATAAGCCCAGGTTTCTGCTTCCTCCTTAGAAAATGAATAAATATCACATCTGTACCTCAGAGACTGGTCACCCTTCAGAGACAGAGCAGCCAAAAAATTTTATTTCTCATTCTCTACACTTCATATTGAAGCTGTGGGTTTATACTGTCTCTCTCAGCTGCCTTCACTTGCTTTGCTTTTTCTCCTTCTTCCCTTGATGCAGTTCAGAACACACCAGGATCTTGAGCACATGAGAAACCCAGAAAATAAGTCATGTGTTTGGATTCTAAACTGTAAGTCATGACTGTATTTTAAGCCATTTTGGCCCCGTAAGTAGGTGTTCATTGAATTGTTAATAATAATACAAAAGGTTCAATGAATATTTAGGAGCACTTCTGACAAATGGATAATTAGTGCCTATTATAAACAACTAACAGTGCCATCATTTGCAGTTTTATCTTTGCTTTTGTCCCCGGGAGTGTGCTTAGAGACTGGTTAGCAGCCCGAGTGCTGTGTCCATGTGGTTGAGTATACTGGATTGCTGGAGGACTCGTACCCTCTGTATTTATACCTCAGAGTGTCTAATTTCTGACAGTGGTCTACTCACCCAAGCTTCACGACACAAGAACTCAAGCCAGTGAGACATGTCCTAGCTAAGCAAGGTATGATCGGTTCCAGAATGCAGGCTGAGCCATATCACTCTGTGTAGACAGGATGAAGAAAGGAAAGCATCCTCTGGCCTATTATCACAGACTCAAAGGCAGGTGCCCTCTTGCTTTTCAAACCTGCCACCTGCCCATAGATGGTGTTGGTGTGGCAAAAGAAGACTTTAAGTCTTCCCTGAAAAGAGTGTAAAAATAGAGATGGGCCACTTTTTTTATTTAAACTTTTGACCACAGACCTCTTTTGAGAAAGTAAATGGTTCTATAAGATGCTGGATTTTTGTTTGTCTTATAAATTTTTTATTGTGACCAAAGTGAATTAAAAATCTTTCACAGTATATTTAAGGTACAAAGTGACAATGAATGAGGAACTTTCCTACCACAGTAAGTATTGGGGAAAAAAGGGAATTCCCTTGGCCTAAGAGATTCAGGGTTTCTCCTCCCTTGAAGCATACAGTCATGGGAACAACTACTGGCTCCATACATGCTTATTACCACATCCCAAGGGCTTTTTCTTTTTTTTTTTTTTTTTTGTGGTGCCAGGAAACTTTCCCCTCAGTTGTGGATGATAAAATCAGACCCACTGTAGCTAGAGATCTTGGTATTTTGCGCAGGTCATAGGGCAAGGTCTAGGGTAGAGTCTTTACGGTTCTAGAAGTTCTGTTCCATCACTGCCGTTGTGTTCAGTCAGTCTCTGTAATAAGTGTTCTTTGTTTTTGCTCAGATCCTAAGCCCAAAACCTAGGATATTATGGTTCCAAAAATCTGCTCAATCTCTGTTGTCAAGTTGAGCCTCTGTATTAGAGATCTTGATTTTTGCATGAGCCTAGGCTACATCCTAGGGTAGGATTTTTCTTATTGGTCCCAAGGTAAGTTCTGTCCTAGTCATGATTGTCAAAGTCAGTTTTCTGTAGTTAGTGCTCTTGGTTTTTGCACAAATCAAAGGACAATACATCTTCTGATTTCCTCTTACTGTTAAGTGATGTGATAGGAACAACTTGGTCTTAGATCAAGTTATCGTCTCCTCGTTGTCAGGATGTCATATCAGAACTGGTGCAAGTTGGTGCCAGAGCAGTGTTAGTAATTTCCCAGAGGAGTTTGGTTTCTCGGTATTATTGCAGAGAGCTGTATTAGTTCTACGTCAGGGATCTGGGGTTTGGTGGTTGGACTAGACACTGCCCAATCTCATGGAGACTGAATTGTATCCATGTGACACAATGTTCAGGGTGGGAGGCGCCCTGTGCTATAAAAAGTATGAGTTCTTATTCCTAGAAGATAAGATCTTGTTTTTTTTTGTCTATGGTTTCCCCTTTTTTTACTGTGCCTTTACAAAAGCGGTATGGTGTCATACTTGTATTGCTGGTGCTATTCTGGGTAAGGATGACAGGCTACACAGTCTCTGAGGCTCTGGTTTTGAACTGGGCTTTTTAATCCCAGGCAAGACTTTTTTTGGTTTTCGTACCAAGCAGCACAAAACGGTGGACGATAAAGAAAATAATATATATAATAGGACAAATGAATAAAACTGAGATTTTTTTGCATTTATCTTTATATTTATAATTGTACATATACTATATATAAATATATATTATTATGATACATTTTTTTTTTCCTAAAATTGTAGTGCATCTTTTATACCTTTTTCTTTTTTTTTTTTTTTTTTTTGGTTTTTTTTTTTTTTTTTTTGTGGTTTTTGGGTCACACCCGGCAGGCTCAGGGGTTACTCCTGGCTTCATGCTCAGGAAATTGCTCCTGGCAGGCACGGTGGGACCATATGGGATGCTGGGATTCGAACAGATGACCTCCTGCATGAAAGGCAAACGCCTTACCTCCATGCTATCTCTCCAGCCCCTTCTTTTTTTTTTTTAACACCCACCCATCACCAGTGCAACATTCCCATCACCATTGTCCCAAGTCTCCCTCCTCCCCACACCCGACCCCCGCCTGTACTCCAAACAGGTTCTCAATTTCCCTCATACATTCTCATTATTAGGCAGTTCAAAATGTAGTTATTTATCCAACTAAACTCATCACTCTTTGTGATGAGCTTCCTGAGGTGAGCTGGAACTTCCAGCTCTTTTCTCTTTTGTGTCTGAAAGTTATTATTGCAAGAATGTCTTTCATTTTTCATAAAACCCATAAATGTGTGAGACCATTCTGCATTTTTCTCTCTCTCTCTGACTTATTTCACTCAGCATAATAGATTCCGTGTACATCCATGTATAGAAAAATTTCATGACTTCATCTCTCCTGACAGCTGCATAATATTCCATTGTGTATATGTACCACAGTTTCTTTAGCCATTCGTCTGTTGAAGGGCATCTTGGTTGTTTCCAGAGTCTTGCTATGGTAAATAGTGCTGCAATGAATATAGGTGTAAGGAAGGGGTTTTTTGTATTGTATTTTTTGTGTTCCTAGGGTATATTCCTAGGAGTGGTATAGCTGGATCGTATGGGAGCTCGATTTTCAGTTTTTGGAGGAATCTCCATATCGCTTTCCATAAAGGTTGAACTAGACGGCATTCCCACCAGCAGTGGATAAGAGTTCCTTTCTCCCCACATCCCCGCCAACACTGTTTATTCTCATTCTTTGTGATGTGTGCCATTCTCTGTGGTGTGAGGTGGTATCTCATCGTTGTTTTGATTTGCATCTCCCTGATGATTAGTGATGTGGAGCAATTTTTCATGTGTCTTTTGGCCATCTGTATTTCTTCTTTGTCAAAGTGTCTGTTCATTTCTTCTCCCCCATTTTTTTGATGGGATTAGATGTTTTTTTCTTGTTAAGTTCTGTCAGTGCCTTGTATATTTTGGAGATTAGCCCCTTATCTGACGGGTATTGGGTGAATAGTTTCTCCCACTCAGTGGGTGACTCTTGTATCTTGGGCACTATTTCCTTTGAGGTGCAGAAGCTTCTCAGCTTAATATATTCCCATCTGTTAATTTCTGCTTTCACTTGCTTGGAGAGTGCAGTTTCTTCCTTGAAGATGCCTTTAGCCTCAATGTCCTGGAGTGTTTTACCTACGTATTGTTCTATATATCTTATGGTTTTGGGGCTGATATCGAGGTCTTTAATCCATTTGGATTTTATCTTCGTACATGATGTTAGCTGGGGGTCTAAGTTCAATTTTTTGCAAGTGGCTACCCAGTTTTGCCAACACCACTTGTTGAAGAGGCTTTCTTTGTTCCATTTAGGATTTTTTGCTCCTTTAATCAAAAATTAGATGATTGTATGTCTGGGGAACATTCTCTGAGTATTCAAGCTTATTCACTGATCTGAGGGCCTGTCTTTATTCCAATACCATGCTGTTTTCATAACTATTGCTTTGTAGTAAAGTTCAAAGTTGGGGAAAGTAATTCCTCCCATATTCTTTTTCCCAATGATTGCTTTAGCTATTCGAGGGTGTTTATTGTTCCAAATAAATTTCAAAAGTGCCTGGTCCACTTCTTTGAAGAATGTCATGGGTATCTTTAGGGGGATCGCATTAAATCTGTACAGTGCTTTGGAGAGTATTGCCATTTTAATGATGTTAATCCTGCCAATCCATGAGCAGGGTATATGCTTCCATTTCCGCGTGTCCTCTCTTATTTCTTGGAGCAGAGTTTTATAGTTTTCCTTGTATAGGTCCTTCACATTTTTAGTCAAGTTGATTCCAAGATATTTGAGTTTGTGTGACACTATAGTGAATGGAGTTGTTTTCTTAATGTCCATTTCTTCCTTATTAGTATTGGTGTATAGAAAGGCCATTGATTTTTGTGTGTTAATTTTTGTAGCCTGCCACCTTGCTATATGAGTCTATTGTTTCTAGAAGCTTTTTGATAGAGTCTTTAGGGGTTTTCTAAGTAGAGTATCATGTCATCTGCAAACAGTGAGAGCTTGACTTCTTCCTTTCCTATCTGGATTCCCTTGATATCCTTTTCTTGCCTAATCGCTATAGCGAGTACTTCCAGTGCTATGTTGAATAGGAGTGGTGAGAGAGGACAGCCTTGTCTTGTGCCAGAATTTAGAGGAAAGGCTTTCAGTTTTTCTCCATTGAGGACAATATTTGCCTCTGGCTTGTGGTAGATGGCCTTAATTATATTGAGAAAGGTTCCCTCCATTCCCATCTTGCTGAGAGTTTTGATCAAGAATGGGTGTTGGACCTTGTCAAATGTTTTCTCTGCGTCGATTGATATGAATCATGTGATTTTTATTTTCTTGCTGTTGATGTTGTGTATTATGTTGATAGATTTACGGATGTTAAACCAGCCTTGCATTCCTGGAATGAAACCTACTTGATCGTAGTGGATGATCTTCTTAATGAGGCATTGAATCCTATTTGCCAGGATTTTGTTGAGATCTTTGCATCTGCATTCATCAGCGATATTGGTCTGTAATTTTCTTTTTTCGTAGCATCTCTGTCTGGTTTAGGTATCAAGGTAATGTTGGCTTCATAAAAGCTATTTGGAAGTTTTCCTGTTTTTTCAATTTCATGAAAGAGTCTTGCCAGGATTGGTAGTAGTTCCTCTTGAAAGGTTTGAAAGAATTCATTAGTAAATCCATCTGGGCCTGGGCTTTTGTTTTTGGGCAGACATTTGATTACTTTCTTAATTTCCTCAATAGTAATGGGTGTGTTTAGATATGCTACATCCTCTTCATTCAATCGTGGAAGATTATAAGATTCCAAAAATTTATCCATTTCTTCCAGGTTTTCATTTTTAGTGGCATAGAGTTTCTCAAAGTAGTTTCTGATTACCCTTTGAATCTCTACCATATCAGTAGTGATCTCTCCTTTTTCATTCCTAATACGAGTTATCAAGTTTCTCTCTCTTTCTTTCTTTGTTAGTTTTGCCAGTGGTCTATCAATCTTGTTTATTTTTTCAAAGAACCAACTTCTGCTTTCGTTGATCTTTTGGATGGTTTTTCTGGTTTCCACTTCATTGATTTTTGCTCTCAGCTTTGTTATTTCCTTCTGCCTCCCTATTTTTGGATCCTTTTGTTGAGCACTTTCTAATTCTATGAGCTGCGTCATTAAGCTATTCAGGTATGCCCCTTCTTCTTTCCTGATGTGTGCTTGCAAAGCTATAAATTTTCCTCTCAGTACTGCTTTTGCTGTGTCCCATAGGTTCTGATAAATTGTGTCTCCATTGTCATTTGTTTTCAGGAAGGTTTTGATTTCCTCTTTGATTTCATCTCGGACCCACTGATTATTCAGTATGAGGCTATTTAACTTCCAGGTGTTAAAATTTTTCTTCTGTGTCCCTTTGTAGTTATATATAATTTCAGGGCTTTGTGGTCAGCAAAGGCAGGCCTGCAAAATTTCTATCCTCTTGATATTATTGAGATATGTTTTGTGTGCTAACATGTAGTCTATCCTAGAAATGTCCCATGTACAATAGAGAAAAAATGTGTATCCAGGCCTTCTGGGGGTGGAGTGTCCTGTATATATCTACTAGGCCTCTTACTTCCATTTCTCTCACTCAGGTCTAGTATATTCTTGTTGGGTTTCAGTCTGGTTGAACCTGTCTAGTGTTGACAATGCCGTGTTGAGGTCTCCACAATTATTGTGTTGTTATTGATATTATTTTTTCAGATTTGTCAACAGTTGTATTAAATATTTTGCTGGCCCCTCATTCGGTGCATATATGTTTAGGAGGTGATTTCTTCCTGCTGTATCCATATCCCTTGATTAATACAAAATGTCCATCTTTGTCCCTTACTACTTTCCTAAGTATAAAGTTTGCATCATCTGATATTAATATGGCCAGTCCTGCTTTTTTTGGGTGTTGTTTGCTTGGATGATTTTCCTCCAGCCTTTTATTTTGAGTCTATGTTTGTTCTGACTATTCAGGTGCGTTTCTTGTAGGCAGCAGAAGGTTGGATTGAGTTTTTTGATCCATTTAGCCACTCTGTGTCTCTTAACTGGTGCATTTAGTCCATTGACATTGAGAGAAAGAATTGTCCTGGGAGTTAGTGCCATCTTTATATTAAAGTTTGGTGTGTCTGTTGGTAAGCCTTGTCTTAAAGTATGCCGTTCAGTTTTTCTTTTAAGAATGGTTTTGAGTCTGTGAAGTTTTTGAGCTGTTGTTTGTCTGTGAAACTATGTATTGTTCCTTCAAACCTAAAAGTGAGTTTTGCTGGGTGCAGTATTCTAGGCGAAGCATTTATTTCATTGAGTTTTGTCACTATGTCCCACCACTGCCTTCTGGCCTTGAGTGTTTCTGGTGACAGGTCTGCAGTAAATCTCAAGGATGTTCCCTTAAATGTAATTTCTCTTTTCGATCTTGCTGCTTTCAGAATTCTGTCTCTATCTATGGGATTCGTCATTGTGACTAGGATTGTCTTGGGGTGTTTTTTCTGGGGTCTCTTTTAGTTGGCACTCTTCGGGCATGCAGGATTTGATCACATGTATTCATTATCTCTGGTAGTTTCTCTTTAATGATGTTCTTGACTGTTGATTCTTCCCGGAGATTTTCTTCCTGAGTCTCTGGGACTCCAATGATTCTTAAGTTGTTTCTGTTGAGCTTATCATAGACTTCTATTTTCATCTGTTCCCATTCTTTGAGTAATTTTTCCATTGTTTGATCATTTGCTTTGAGGCTTTTTTCCAATTTCTTCTGCTGTATGTAATTGTTATGTATCTCATCTTCCAGTGTACTGATTCTATCCTCAGCTGCTGTTAACCTGTGGGAAATCTCAAACATGTTTTTCTTCAATTCATCTACTGAGTTTCTCAGACCTGTTATTTGATCTGAAATTTCCGTTTGGAGTTTTCTCATTTCTATCTTCATATTCTCCTGATTCTTTTTAGTTTTCTCTTCTATACTTTGTTTGAGTTCTTTGAACATGTTCCATATTGCAACTCTAAACTCCTTATCTGAGAGACTGACTAGGTGGTTGATCATGTTCAAGTCATCAGAGTTGCCATCTTCATTCTCTATGTCTGGCACTGGCCCATGTTGTTTCCCCATTGTCACACTAGTACTGCGTGTTTTTCTACGTGTTGTGATTGTATTCATTGGCTAAATGCTGTGCACCGTCGCGAAGGGGAGCGGAGCAACCGTGCTCCTCTGGCTTCTCCCTTTCTGGGCGTGTCGACTCACCTCCACGAAAGGCTCACAGGAAGGCAGGCTGGCAGATGGGCCGCACCCAGGATGAAATCAGGCCAAAAATGCAGGACAGCAGAGTAGAGAGGCAGAACGGTGCTGGCATCTGAGATCCAGCGAAGTTCAGTGGCTCCTCCCTTTCTGGGCGTGTCGACTCACCTCCACGGAAGGCTCACGGGAAGGCAGACTCCCCGGAAAGTTCACAGGAAGGCAGGCTGGCTGATGAGCCACACCAAGGGTGAAATCAGGCCGAAAATGCAGGACAGCAGAGTAGAGAGGCAGAAGGGTGCTGGCATCTGAGATCCAGCGAAGTTCAGTGGCTCCTCCCTTTCTGGGCGTGTCGACTCACCTCCACGGAAGGCTCACGGGAAGGCAGACTCCCCGGAAAGCTCACAGGAAAGCAGGCTGGCTGATGAGCCGCACCAAGGGTGAAATCAGGCCGAAAATGCAGGACAGCAGAGTAGAGAGGCAGAAGGGTGCTGGCATCTGAGATCCAGCGAAGTTCAGTGGCTCCTCCCTTTCTGGGCGTGTCGACTCACCTCCACGGAAGGCTCACGGGAAGGCAGACTCCCCGGAAAGCTCACAGGAAAGCAGGCTGGCTGATGAGCCGCACCAAGGGTGAAATCAGGCCGAAAATGCAGGACAGCAGAGTAGAGAGGCAGAAGGGTGCTGGCATCTGAGATCCAGCAGAGTTCGGTGGCTCCTCCCTTTCGAGATTTTTTTTTTTAAAAAAAGGTAATTGAAGAAAACAAGTGATGTAGGAGTCTACCTTTATATTTAGGAATAAACATCTTAAGATGCATTATTAAAAAGATATCAAATGGGGGCCGGGTAGGTGGCGCTGGAGGTAAGGTGTCTGCCTTGCAAGCGCTAGCCAAGGAAGGACCGTGGTTCGATCCCCCGGCGTCCCATATGGTCCCCCCAAGCCAGGGACGATTTCTGAGCGCATAGCCAGGAGTAACCCCTGAGCGTCAAACGGGTGTGGCCCAAAAACCAAAAAAAAAAAAAAAAGATATCAAATGGGGGAGGGGTGAAAAAATAAAAAAAGGTATCAAACATACAAAGGCAATATAGGCCTTCCAATTAGGTCTTTTGAAATATTCTTGTGGGGGGGTGTGCAATCCAAGGCACTTTTTTTTCACACACCTTGGTCTTAAGTTTGAGATATGATTTGCAGTGTTACAGAATCATGTAGTGTCCTTGAGCTGAGGGTCTTTCTGAAGCTGAATAAGGTGCCATGCAACAAATAGTCCACGATGTAAGGGGGGCGAGAAAGGCCACATAGCATGAGTCAACAAGCATGTTTGTTGTACTTTCTTGCCAGGGCACGAGATGGGGGACTGAGAGGGTGTCTTTTTGTTGAGGAGCTGGGTGATGGTTTATTGGGGCAGGAGGTCAGTCTTGGTGTCTAACGAGTTAACTGAGGGTAAAGAGGGTTAAATAAAGAGGGATAACAGAACAGAATTGGGGGATGAGAGGGTAGAAGAGATTCAGGAGTGGGGGGAGGAGTAATATTTAAGAGGGGCTATATACACTATATCAGGGGTGGCGAACAAGTTCGACACAAAGAACCAAAATTTTAAACTGTGAGAGTCAGAGAGCCACACCACTCAGTAACCTGCCAAAACAGACAAACACTCACACAAAAGCATATAATTTTAACAATAATATATTAAACACATATTGCATTTTGCCACTTGAGTGAGGGTAAAAATCCTGCAGTGATAGTGAGGGTGTGCTGCGTCCTACACACTAAGAACTAACGACAAGATATGACCCAACATGTGACACATGGTCCCCCCGCTCGCTGATCCGTCCAGTTGTTTCCAAGGGATGGGAGACGGGACTACGCAGCCTTGGGGTGGGACTCCATGCTTGGAGATCTCTCCTCAGAGGTCCCTCCTCAGAAGCAGCAGAACAAAATCCAAACTTGGCAAAGAGCCACAGTATACAAAATAATGATAAGAGACAAAGAGCTGCATTCATTTTGGCTGGGAGCAGCATGTGGCTCAAGAGCTGTGTGTTCGCCACCCCTGCACTATATAGATGGATTGTTTATGGTTTTGGTTTGCAATCAAAGAGAAGACCACTGTATAGAAACTCACGCCACATATAGACTGATTTTAGTGTTCTATTTGAGTGTTATTCTCCAAATCTTGGGCATTCCATTTCCTTTCCTAGGAACAATCTAAAATTAGGAGTACTGTTGGATAATATTTAAAAAATATATTTGTTGCGTGAGGACTGCTAAGAAAGGACACTCCTGCAAGGGGATCCACCTTATAGCCCTGTTTATGGCTTTGGAAGGGTATGATTTCCTTTCCCCACCCCCCAGAGACCCATCTGCCAGGCCTTGCCCTGAAGGCTGGTCTGGCTTGGGGGGGGTCTCAGTCTTTTGCACTAGTGTTCAGTACAGGGGGCCTTTTGGCTAGATCCCCCACTCAGTGCCCCCCACATACCAGTTGAAAGAAGAACAGTGAACTCCTGGCATGAGGGGTCTGCTGAGCCCGGTTCCAACCTTGTCCTGAAGGGGGACTTTCGACTAGGTACCCCACTCAGTGCCCCCCACATACCAGTTAAAAGAGGAATGGTGAAGTCCAGGCATGAGGGGTCTGCTCTATAAGTTGCTGTTTTAAGAGACTTTATTGGGCCTGTGAATGTTGCTAAGCAGTGGGACTTTACCATTCCCCATTTGCAGATGGAGTCTATGTCCCAGATAGAATGAGCAGAAAGGAAGGAATGCCCAGATGAGGCTGGTACACTGTTCTTGGTGTGTACTCTGTCCAGGGTCTTGGCTAGCCTAGTCAAAGCTCAGGGGAAAACCCAACCTCCTGCCTATTTTGTAAGAGAAACTTATCTTCCACTGAAGCCATGGCTCTGCCCGCCACTCTGGGCAGGTACATGAAAGACTAAGAACTGTCCAGCTGGACTCATGGTTTGGTTTGTCTCAGGCACCCTTAAGTACCTATTTGTGAGGCCACAACCTCTATACAAAAGGAAGGTGTACCAGGGCCATAGCACAGCGTTGGGAATGAAACCAGGATCCCTGACATGCGGGGCCTGTGTTTTCTGAGCCATGCTGCCAAAGTTTCTGGTCTTTGGAAAGGAAGGCTGCATCTTGGGACTAGTCAGTAAGAATTATTTTCGTTGGCACAGGCCCAGCTCCCTCATCATCCTTTCAATAGTAGTCTAGGCCAAGAGAATATGAAAGAGGGACTTTCCAGTCACTAGTTAAAGAGACAAGGCAATTCTCCTCACTCCTGCCTAGACTTTCTCTCAGACGCACTGAGTGCAGCTTGATTGATGTCCTCAGGGTCCAGTTCCTCATAGGATCAGACTTAACAAGTATAATGACAGAAAGTGCTGTATAAACAGCCTTGCCATGCTCCTAAGCTTAGAAAGAGAAAAAAATAAATTTTATGTGCAGCTGAAGAACTCCAATTTTTATCAAAGCCAAATTGGAATATGAAATAGGACTTCTTTTAATTCTAAATTTAGGTGCAATGATTTTCATGGATTTGGAACCCTAAAAACCAATTTCTTTTCTTCCTTGTTTTGGAAAGATTGTGTACAAGTTTTGAAAAGAGGGGTTTTGCCAGTTATAGAGGAATACTGTGGTTGCTGCAAATGACAACACGTTTCTAAAGCCACAAAGGCCTCAAAATCAAGAGAAAGAATTAAGTGTCATTTCAAGACAGGTACTTTTAGATCAAGATATATTGGCATTTGAAAAACATGTATTTTACATTTTTTTGAGATTCTGTGCCTCTCAAGAATTCTATTTTTTACATAGATATAAAACATTGTAGAACACAAGATTTCTATCCCTAAAATAAGAATAATTCAATAAAAGTAAGCCTATGAATTCTATGACATCATAATAGAATGATATAATTTAAGGAAAGAAGTTCAATCATAAAATGAACCCTAAGAATTTGATTTGGATATCTTACTGTTTCTAAGAAATGATGGCTTTTTAGTAATACCATTATGAAAATCCTGGTAGTACTTTGTCCTCTATAGCTAATTAAGTGGCAGGCCCTGCTCTCAGACTCAGGGCTAGGGAGGTCTTTAGTCCAGCACTACAAAGGGTCAGTGGGACACCATGTTTTGGTTTTGTTTGTTGGTTTTATCTTTTGGTCACACCCAGCAATGCCTAGAGCTCACTCCTAGCTCTGCACTTAGGAATCAATCTTAGTGGGCTCTGGGACCCTATGGGATGACAGGGATTGAACCTGGAATGGTCACAAGCAAGACAGCACCCTCCCCACTGAGCTATTGCTCTTGCCCCAGCTTCTCACCATGGCCTCATCCAGCTAACAAACTTCCCCCAAACCACAGCCAAAGCACTTCCAAAATATGGTGCCCAGGCCCAGTGCCCAGTTTTACCATTTTCCTTTCCCTTGGAACCTTCTGAGTGCCCTGGATGACTGACATATTTTACTTCTGCCTTCTCACTGAAGGGCCCTCCCACCCCAATCCTAAGGGTTGCTCCCTATGACATTCCTTGGGACCCTGAACTTTGTTCCTTTAACCTCCTCCTTCTATGGGAAACTAACTCTCCTCCTTTCCCTTCCTAGCTGCCAAAGACAGTCCCCGAGAGCAGCTATTTGGGTCACAGTCCCCAACCCTATGCCATGTTCCAGATTACAGAGGCCACAGCTCCAATAGAGATTGTAGGGAGTACCCCACTCTCTCTCCTGCCTCTGAGGTAGAGCAGCATCAGCTGTAGTTGAATTAATTTTGTGGGGTTTTTTTTTGTTTTTTTTTGTTTGTTTGTTTGTTTTTGTGGTTTTTGTGTCACACCCGGCAGTGTTCAGGGGTTACTCCTGGCTCCAGGCTCGGAGGACCATATGGGATGCCGGGATTCCAACCGATGACCTTCTGTATGAAAGGCAAATGCCTTACCTCCATGCTATCTCTCCGGCCCCTAATTTTGTGTTTTGGCTTCATCACATTCTTTAATAGAGGCGAGGAGGCAGATGGGGGGAGCATGTGCAGGCCGTGAAGAAGAGTCCTCCCTCCCAGGTACCATTGCCCAAGATGGCTCTGCTGGCAGAATCTATGCTGCCCTGGGGCATGGTTCTCAGGAACTGACCTAGCAGGGTTCTCAGGAACTGACCTAGCAGGGGTTGACACCCAGATAAAGCCCCATTTTCTCATTCTTAGCCCCATGGAAGGGCTTGTCCTCTGAGTTTCATTGAAAGTACTCAGCTCACCTCCACAAGTTTCTCATCTTTTTGTTTTGTTTTGGGTCCACACTCTGTGAAGCTCAGGAATTACTCCTGGCTATGCACTCAGAAATGCTTCTGGCTCAGGGAACCATATGGGATAGGGGAAGGGGTGGGATTGAACCAAAGTCCATTCTAGATTGGCCACATGCAAGGCAAACACCTTACCGCTGTTCTATTGCTCCGGCCTCAAGTTTCCCATCTTTTCAAAAGCATAGTCTCATTGATTTATTAATGTTTGAGCTTTGACTCCCCCAAACATGGCTGAGTCCTCTGCCCACCCTCAAAGTTCCTGTGGGGCCTATCCTGTGGGTCTTATCTCAGACCCTCTCCCCTTTCCTGCCTTCCTCCCTCTGCAGTCACCATGTTTTCCCTCAGTCTAAATAATTTCTGTAGGGATTTGTTAGTTGTTTTGCTTTGTGTGTGTGTGTGTGTGTGTGTGTGTGTGTGTGTATTATGTTTGTGTATTCTACATAGGAGAGAATCTATCTAGTAATTATCTTCAACTTTCTGACTTACTTTGCTTAATATAATTGCTTCCAGTTCCACCCATATTGTAGACAAAAGCAAGATTTCATCTATTTTTGAAATAATACAGTTTTATTTCATTATGTTGCTGTACCTTAACTTCATCCAGTCATCAGTCAAGGAGTATTTCAGTTCATTTTATGTTTGCATACAATGCTGCAGTGAACGCACAAATGATTCAAAGTTCTTTCATATCTTTTCTCTGGAGAAAGATCGAGAGGTGGTATTGATGGGTTATATGATATTTCTATTTTTTGGTTTGTAAAGGTATTTCTTTCAAATAGGAAGATTATCTTCTGGCTACAGATTGCTCTAAGTTTCTGTGATGCTCTGTCTTATTTGCTTCTTTTGTTGCAATCAATGAGATTATAGCATATTTAGGTTATTCCTTTTTTTCCTTTTTCTTCCTGTATAATTTGAATGGCAAATAGTTCTCTGTATTTTTAAAACTATGTTTTGACTTATCACCCATTTGAGGAATCCCATGGATTCCAACACACTTCAGACTTGGACTTGGACCAAATGAACATGCTGGTCCTTCTTGCTCTTCCTTATTCAAGTTTTTGACTTTAAATCAGATTTATTTTATTGAGCACTGAAGTGAGTGATATCATTTCAACAAAATTCTCTGTGAAGTATAATTGTGTTTGAGTTAAACTGAAAAAATTGTCTGTATTGACTGAAAGAAGAAACTTGGAAAAGGCTAAAGTTTGGAAAGCATTACGAATAATTAAGAATGACTGCTAAGCCAAGTACTGGATTTATAGTTGCGTGGTCTAGAGAGAGGCAAACAGATGGAAGTGGAGGTATAAGCTCAATATCACAGGGAATGTCAGGTCAGGAATTATTTTGGGAAGTGTGGAAGGAGCTTTCTTTGGGTGTGGGAGGAGCACCCTCCTAAACTAAATTTGAGAATTGTCTTATAGTGACAGACATGTAGATTTCAAACAAATTAATAACATTTAATAATAGAGTAATAATTTTTCCAAGTGTTTTTTTCTTATGCTAACATTATAAGCATTTTGATTGAGATACTTGACAAATTTATTTGAAGACTTATTCTTTAAAAGCTTTCAACTATACTTTTACAAAGGAAGACCATAAAAGCAAGTTAACTCTAAAAGTACCCAAGACCTGACAGAGGCTTCATATGCCTGTTTACTTTATGTATTTTATTTTATTTATTGGGATTGGGAGGGTCAGGCCAACACATGGCAGTGCTCAGGGCCTATTTCTGAATTTCTACTCAGGGGTCACTTCTGGCAGGGATCAAACCTCATAAACACTGCCAGAAGACAAACTGCACACAAAGGATGTGTCTTCGCCCATTTTATCTTTCCTGGACATGCTTGGTGTAATCAAGACGTTAAAGAGCAGGTTAACTATCTTATACGAAGTTCAGTTTTATTTAATCTGGTCAGATGTTATCCAAGTGATCCACACAGTGAAAATAAATTCTGGGTGAAATCCTCACGCGTGTGTTTTGGGAATGAGGAACCCACAGGTTTCGCTCCAGCTTGCTCCTGAGAACTGCTAAGTTGCGCACAACTTTGGAAAACAGATATGTCTCCAACAGGACAGGGTAGGCATGCAGGACACACAGGAGCCAAGCTTCGGCTCTTCAGTAGCGCTGATCTGGGAGGCAGCCCCGGGACCCTACCGCTCCTCTTTGGTAGGGGAACATAAGGAACCCCACAAAATAAAGCCAACGTTGCCTTGGGCTCTGGCCCTAAGTGATAAAACCATTACCTCTGACCCAAGGATCCGGGAGTCCTGCCAAGCTCGAGCATTACCCGGAAGGTAGGGCAAAATCTCTTCCGAGTCCTTTGGGTAACCATCAGCTGGAGGGAAAAGGGAAAGCAGGAGAAATTACAAAAAAAAAAAAAAAAAAAAAAAAAAACAGGCCTTTGTGAAGCAAGATTCTTGTAATATAATAATGGGCACCTTACAAACAAGGGCTTTAATTTTCCTCTGGTACCAAATTTACAGGCTAGTCACAATATGATCTAACTAGGTTTTGATTTTTATATAATTTGTCATTTATAAAATGTATATTGTAGATGGTCTTATTTTTAGCAGTGCTTTGATAGAGTTGATTTAAAATTCTGCTAAAAGGTGTGTTTCAGTGAGGTTTTACACTTTGAAACTCATCAGAAGTTAAATACATTGTATTTAGATGAGGAGTAGAGGAGGAATCCCATATAGTTGAAATTTCAAACATTTGAAATATGGGGTGTTTAGAGTATTATGATATTTTATGTAAACGTGATGCTAATTATATAATTAAACGAATGGAAACTTTAGCTGCTATATTTCGAAGATTACTTCTTTCCCTTTTCTTGTTCACCCTACATTTCTCACATTCATTGTTACTCTTTTTATTTGAACTTTTACCATGCTTATTAAATTACACTTATATTTTTTCCTAAAGGGAAGATATGGCTTTATTGTTCTTCTAAACTTTAATTAGGAAGAAATAAATAATTTGAACAGACCAAATCATAAGGAAATCAAAGCAGTAATCAAAAATTTCTCCAAAACTGGGGCCGGGCGGTGGCGCTCGAGGTAAGGTGCCTGCCTTACCTGCGCTAGCCTAGGAGACGGACCGCGGTTCGATCCCCCGGCGTCCCATATGGTCCCCCAAGCCAGGAGCGACTTCTGAGCGCATAGCCAGGAGTAACCCCTGAGCGTCACCGGGTGTGGCCCAAAAACCAAAAAAAAAAAAAAAAAAAAAAAATTTCTCCAAAACTAATGCCCAGACAGATGCAGAAAACTTTACTTGTGAATTTTAACAAATTTTTGAATATTTTATATTTTTATTTTTCTTTCTCAAATTATTTTGGGAAATTGAAGAGGAAGGAATTGAATAATTTTAATACATATTAAGATATTGTTAGCATTGCGCTGATTCCAAAAATAAGAGAAAGATACCACAAGAGGCAGAAGTACGTATAACCAGTATCTGATTAAGACTGGCAAAAATCCCCAACAAATTTAATACAATAATGCCTTAAATGAATCAGACATCAGGCATTGCAAGGATACAAGGATGTTCCAGCATATACAATAAATGAACGTGATGTAACATATCAACAAAAGGAAGGACAGAATCATATATTCATCTCAATGGGTCCAGGAAAAGCATTTGAGAATCTGTCTGTGGTTTTGGGGGGGTTGAAGTTTCAGGAGTAAAACTGCTGGATTGTATGGAAGCTCAATTCCTCATTTTTTGAGAAATGTCAGTCTTTATTTCAGGCCTAACAGTTTTGAGTACTGTGGCTTTGCAGCACATTTATAAGTCAGGAAAGAAATATTTTTACCTCACATCTTTATTCTCAGAATAGATTTGACTATTTGCCAAGTTTTACCATTCCATACTATATAAGGACTATTTATTCCTTCCCAGCTAGTGGGAAGATATTTCAAATAGTTTGAAAAAAAAATTGAGAGATAGTGGCTGGTATCAGTTCTTCTTTCTTTCTTTCTCTTTCTTCTTTCTTTCTTCTCTTTCTTTCTTCTTTCTTTCTTTTTCTTTTTTCTTCTTCCTTCTTTCTTCTTTCTTTCTTTTTTTCTTATTTTCTTTCTTCTTTCTTTCTCTTTCTTCTTTCTTTCTTTCTTTTCTCTTTCTTTCTTCTTCCTTCCTTCCTTCCTTCCTTCCTTCCTTCTTTCCTTCCTTCCTTCCTTCCTTCCTTCCTTCCTTCCTTCCTTCCTTCCTTCCTTCCTTCCTTTCCTTTCCTTTCCTTTCCTTTCTTTTCCTGGCAGGCTCATATGGAATGCTGCGGATCAAATCCAGTCAGACACTTGCAAGTAAAGTGCCCTTCTCACTATAATATTGTTCTGGACCTTGGTAGCCTTCCTATATCTTGAGTTCATTACGATACCCTTTATGTTTAAAAATTCAGCAGGGGGGCTGGAATGGTAGCACAAGGGGTAAGGCATCTGCCTTGCCCACGCTAGCCTAGGACAGACTATGATTCGATTCCCCAGTGTCCCATATGGTCCCCCATGCCAAGAGAAATTTCTGAGCTCATAGCCAGGATTAACTCCTGAGAGCATCACTGGGTGTGGCCCAAAACAACAACAAATTCAGCAGGATTGATTTTTCTGACAGTATTTGTAATTAAATGTCCTGTCTTCATTTATAAATACAAGATTTGTAGTTGGATAAACTTTAGAAACTCATTAAATTATAACAAAGATTTTTCTAAAGTCATAAAATAGGGCAACAATCAACAATTTTCCTCTCATAGTCGTGCTGAGCAAATTAAGTAAATACATTGTAACATAGAAACAAAAAGTGAACAAATAAATTGAGATAGAGGAAGATTATGTGTGTATCCTAAAACTTGCCAAATTCTTTAAAAATTTTTATCACTTTATAAGTCGCACATTTAATATTATTATCTGAGAGTCAGCCAGTTCTGCAGAAGAAACGCAATTCATGATTTATCTGATTACTCTTTACTGCTGGCTCTTGATGAAGTTATGCCACCAAAGTAAATTTTTAGCAATCAATCATAGACATTGTTAAGAATTACATGTTTTGGAGGCTGGAGAGTTAGCACAGCGATAGGGTGTTTGCCTTGCAAGCAACTGATCCAGGATGGACAGTGGTTCGAATGCTAGCATCCCACATGGTCCCCTGAGCCTGACAGGAGCGATTTCTGAGCACAGGGCAGTAGTAACCCCTGAGAGCCGCCGGGTGTGAGCCAAAATCCCCCCCCCAAAAAAAACTTACATGTTGTTCGTATAAAAATAAACTATTTTTTAAAATATTTTTATTTAAACGCCTTGGTTACAAACTTGATTGTGGTTGGGTTTCAGTCATATAAGATGATACCCCCCCATCACCAGTGTAACATTCCCACCACCAATGTCCCAAATATCCCTCCTACCCTCCCCGCCCCCACCTGTACTCTATACAGGCTTTCTATTTCCCTCATATATTCTCATTGTTAGGGTAGTTCGCAAAGTAGTTATTTCTCTAACTAAACTCATCACTCTTTGTGGGGAGGTTCCTGAGGTGGGCTGTAACGTCCAGCCCTCCTCTCTTTTGTCGCTGAAAATTGTTGACAAATGTCTTTCATTTTTCTTAAAACTCATAGATGAGTGAGACCATTCTCCATCTTTCTCTCTCTCTCTCTGACTTATTTCACTCAGCATAATAGATTCCATGTACATCCATGTATAGGAGAATTTCATGACTTCATCTCTCCTGACAGCTGCATAATATTCCATTGTGTATATATACCACAGTTTCTTCCGCCATTTATCTGTTGAAGGGCATCTTGGTTGTTTCCAGAGTCTTGCTATGGTAAATAGTGCTGCAATGAATATAGGTGTAAGGAAGGGGTTTTTGTATTGTATTTTTGTGTTCCTAGGGTATATTCCTAGGAGTAATGTAGCTGCATCATAAGGGAGCTCTATTTCCAGTTTTTGGAGTAATCTCCATGTCACTCTCCAGAAAGGTTGAATTCGTCAGTATTCCCACCAGCAGTGGATAAGAGTTCCTTTCTCACCACATCCCTGTCAACACTGCTTGTTCTCATTCTTTGTGATGTGTGCCAATTTTTGTGGTGTGAGGTGGTACCTCATAGTTGTTTTGATTTGAATCTCCCTGATGATTAGTGATGTGGTGCATTTTTTTCATGTGCCTTTTGGCCATTTGTATTTCTTCTTTATCAAAGTGTCTGTCCATTTCTTCTCCCCATTTTTTGATGGGATTAGATGTCTTTTCTTGTAGAGTTCTGTCAGTGCCCTGTATATTTTGATATTAGCCCCTTATCTAAAGGGAATTGGGTGAATAGTTTCTCCCAATCAGTGGGTGGCTCTTCTATCTGAGCACTATTTCCTTTGAGGTGCAGAAGCTTCTCAGCTTAATATATTCCAATCTGTTAATCTCTGCTTTCACTTCCTTGGATAGTGTTGTTTCCTGCTTGAAGATGTCTTTAGTCTCAATGTCTTAGAGTATTTTACCTACGTGTTGTTCTATATACCTTATGGTTTCAGGTCTGATATCGAGGTATTTAATCCATTTGGATTTTACCTTCATACATGATGTTAGCTGGGGTCTATGTTCGCTTTTTTTCAAGGGGCTAGCCAGTTGTGCCAATACCACTTGTTGATGAGGCTTTCTTTGCTCCATTTAGGACTTCTTGCTTCTTTATCAAAGATTAGGTGATTGTATGTTTTGGAAACATTCTCTGAGTACTCAAGTCTATTCCACTGATCTGAGGATCTGTCTTTATTCCAATACCATGCTGTTTTGATAACTATTGCTTTGTAATGCAGTTTAAAGTTGGGGAAAGTAATGCCTCCCATATTCTTTTTCCCAATAATTGCATTGGCTATTCGAGGGTGTTTATTGTTCCAAATGAATTTCAAAAGTGCCTGATCCACTTTTTTGAAGAATATCATGGGTATCTTTAATCATATTAAATCTATACAATGCTTTGGGGAGTATTTCCATTTTAATGATGTTAATCCTGACAATCCATGAGCAGGGTATGTGTTTTTATTTCCATGTGTCCTCTCTTATTTCTTGGAGCAGAGTTTTAAAGTTTTCTTTGTATAGGTCCTTCACATCTTTAGTCAAGTTGACTCCAAGATATTTGAGTTTGTGTGGCACTAATGTGAATGAGATTGTTTTCTTAATGTTCATTTCTTCCCTATTATTATTATTGGTGTATTAAAAGGCCATTGATTTTGTGTGTTAATGTTGTAGCCTGCCACCTTGCTATATGAGTCTATTGTTTCTAGAAGCTTTTTGGTAGGGTCTTTAGGGTTTTCTAAGTAGAGTATCACGTCATCTGCAAACAGTGAGAGCTTGACTTCTTCCTTTCTTATCTGGATTCCCTTGATATCTTTTTCTTCCTGATCACTATAGCAAGTACTTCCAGTGCTATGTTGAATAGGAGTGGTGAGAGAGGACAGCCTTGCCTTGTGCCAGAATTAAGAGGGAAGGCTTTTAGTTTTTCTCCATTGAGGATAATATTTGTCACTGGCTTGTTGTAGATGGCCTTAACTATATTGAGAAAGGTTCCTTCCATTTCCATCTTGCTGAGAGTTTTGATCAAGAATGGGTGTTGGACCTTATCAAATGCTTTCTCTGCGTCTATTGATATGATCATGTGATTTTTATTTTTCTTGTTGATATTGTGTATTATGTTGATAGATTTATGGATGTTAAACCATCCTTGCATTTCTGGGATGAAACCTACTTGATCATCATAAATGATCTTCTTGATGAGGCATTGAATCCTATTTGCCAGGATTTTGTTGAGGATCTTTGCATCTGTGTTCATCAGGGATATTGGTCTGTAATATTCTTTTTTGGTAGCATCTCTGTCTGGTTTAGGTATCAAGGTGATGTTGGTTTTATAAAAGGTATTTGCAAGTGTTCCCATTTTTCGATTTTATGAAAGAGTCTTGTCGGATTGGTAGTAGTTTTCTTGGAAGGTTTGAAAGAATATATTATTGAATCAATCTGGGCCTGGGCTTTTATTTTTGGGCAGACATTTGATTACCATTTTAATTTCATCAATAGTGATCGGGTTGTTTAGATATGCTACATCCTCTTTATTGAACCATGGGAGGTTATAAGAGTCCAAGAATTTATCCATTTTTTTCCAGGTTCTCATTTTTAGTGGCATAGAGTTTCTCAAGGTAAGTTTTGATTACCCTTTGAATTTCTGCAATATGAGTTATCAAGTTTTTCTCTCTCTATTTTTTTTGTTAGTTTTGCTAATGGTCTATCAATCTTGTTTATTTTTTTCGAAGAACCAACTTCTGCTTTCATTGATCTTTCGGATTGTTTTTTGGGATTCCACTTAATTGACTTCTGCTCTCAGCTTTGTTATTTCCTTCTGTTTCCCTATTTTTTGGTTCCTTTTGTTGAGAACTTTCTAATTCTATGTGCTACAGCATTAAGCTATTCAGGTAGGCCCCTTCTTCCTTCCTGATGTGTGCTTGCAAAGCTATAAATTTTCCTCTCACTACTGCTTTTGCTGTGTCCCATAAGTTCTGATAGTTTGTGTCTTTATTATCATTTGTTTCCAGGAAAGTTTTGATTTCCTCTTTGATTTCATTTCGGACCCACTAGTTATTCATTATGAGGCTGTTTAACTTTCAGGTGTTAAAGTTTTTCTTCTGTATTTCTTTGGAATTCACATAAAATTTCAGAGCCTTGTGGTCAGCGAAGGTAGTCTGCAAATTTTTTATCCTCTTGATATTATGGAGGTATGTTTTATGTCTCAGCATGTAGTCTATCCTATGTACATTGAAGAAAAATGTGTATCCAGGTTTCTGGGGGTGGAGTGTCATATATATATATATATATATATATATATATATATATATATATATATATATATATATATATATATTAGGGCTCTTTCTTCCATTTCTCTTCTCGGGTATAGTATATTCTTGTTGGGTTTCAGTCTGGTTGACCTATCAAGTGTTGACAAAGCCGTGTTGAGTCTATATTTGTTCTTACTTTTCAGGTGCGTTTCTTGTAGGCAGCAGAAGGTCAGATTGAGTTTTTTGATCCATTTAGCCACTCTATGTATCTTAACTGGTGCATTTATTCCATTGACATTGAAAGAAAAAATTGTCCTGGGATTTGTGCCATCTTTATAACGAAGTTTGTTTTGTCTTTTGGTCACTCTTGTCTTAAAGTAGGTCTTTCAGTTTTTCTCTTAAGATTGATTTTGAGGGCCCGGAGAGATAGCACAGTGGTGTTTGCCTTGCAAACAGCTGACCCAGGACCAAAGGTGGTTGGTTCGAATCCCAGTGTCCCATATGGTCCCCCATGCCTGCCAGGAGCTATATCTGAGCAGACAGCCAGGAGTAACCCCTGAGCATCGCCGGGTGTGGCCCAAAAAAAAACAAAACAAAAAAAAAAGATTGATTTTGAGTCAGTAAATTTTCTGAGCTGTTGTTTGTCTGTGAAATCAAACCTGAAAGTGAGTTTGTCTGGATGCAATATTCTAGGTGAAGCATTTATTTCATTGAGTTTTGTCACTATGTCCCACCACTGCTTTCTGGCCTTGAGTATTTCTGGTGACAGGTCTGCTGTAAATCTCAAGAATATTCCCTTGAATGTAATTTCCCTTTTTGATCTTGCTGCTTTCATATTTCTATCTCTATCTGTGAGATTCGTCATTGTGACTAGGATGTGTCTTGAGGTGGTTTTTTTGGGGTCTCTTTCAGTTAGTACTCTTCGGGCATGCAGGATTTGATTGCATATATTCTTTAGGTCTGGAAGGTTCTCTTTAATGATGTTCTTGATGGTTGATTCTTCCTGGAGATTTTCTTCCTGCGTCTCTGGGACTCCAATGATTCTTAAGTTGTTTCTGTTGAGCTTATCATAGACTTCTATTTTTATCTGTTCACATTCTTTGACTAATTTTTTCATTGTCTGTTCATTTGCTTTAAAGTTTTTTTTTTCAATCTCTCCTGCTGTATGGAGTTGTTATTTATCTAGTCTTCCAGGCACTAATTCTAACCTTAGCTTCTGTTACCCTGTTGGAGAACTTATCCATTTTGTCATTCAATTCATTTACTGAGTTTTTCAGACCTGTTATTTGACCTGTTATTTCAGTTTGGAGTTTTGTGATTTCTCTCTTCATATTTTCTTGGTTCTTATTAGTGTTCTGTTCAACTCAATCTGTGGGTTTTTTTTTTAGTTCTGTGAGCATCTTCCATACTTCTTCTCTAAATTCCTTATCTGAGAGACTGACTAGTTGGTTGGCATTTTCTGGTCATCAGAGTTGCCATCTTCATTCACCAAAGTTGCCTGGTGCTGGCCTGCATTGTTTCCCCATTGTCACACTTGTATTGTGGTTTTTTCTAAGTGTTGTGTTGGTATTCATTGGCTAAATGATGTGCATGGCCATGCTCCTCTGGCTCCACCCTTTCTGGGCGGGTCGACTCACCTCCAAGGAAGGGGAGTCCTCCATGAATGAAGCCTCACACAGGATCAAATCTTAGGCCCAAGCAAGCAGCAGAAAAGACAGTCCAGAGAGAAATGCTGGGCTTCAAAGATTCAGCACAGTTTCTAGTGTGATTTTCTTTTCTTCTTGTTGCAGTAGCGTTCATTCATTAAAAAGAGTGCACAGCTGTGAAGTGAAGTGGAGTGGCTGTGTTCTTCTGGAGCCTCTGGGAGAGCAATTTTTCTGGGCCCTTTTCGGCCCACTTCAGAAAGTTTCAGGAGACAGGACAGTAGAAAAACATGCACAGGCAACACTCACAGTTTCTCACAGTCGGGAACCACTGGGCAGGTGTAGATTTTCCCAGCCTGATGTCACAAGCAGGGGACCTGCCTGTCTGCAAAATACTGCTGATAGCCAGTTTTCACAATTGGACGCAGTTCCTTGGCATTCCGGCCCAGCCTGAGTGAGCCTCTGGGAGAGCAATTTTTCTGGGCCCTTTTTGGCCCACTCCCGAGAGGTTCAGGAGACAGGACATTAGAAAAACACGCACAGGCAACACTCACAGTTTCTCACAGTTGGGAACCACTGGCCAGGCATTAAAAATAAACTATTTATAAATCTTGATGGAAGTGATCAGGGGGTAGAGACACCTGCAACAAAACTACACTGGATGAATATTACTGCTTTACAATTCTAAATTTTAGGACATAACTAATATAATATAAATTCCAGAACATAATTTTGGGGGGGGGGTTGGGCCACATGAGGCAGTGCTCAAGAGATATTCCTGGCTCTTCACTCAGAAACTACTGCAGACTTGAGAGACCTTATGGGATGCCAGGGATTGAACCTAGGCATTTGCCTGGCACAGCCACATACCAGGGAAATCCCCTACCTAGTGCTATATGCCAGCCCTCCCAGGACATAATTTTTATAGGCCAGATTTATGACCTAAGAATTTTGTACAAGTCGAATAGTTAACTCTTTGTGGGAACTCCAGGAATTTCACATTCTTTAAAATTTAAAAATGCCTTTTATCTTTATCAAAAAATATAAAACTATTAATTATAGAAAGTACATGTGAATAAATTAAACTACAGTTAAAGAGCTAAACTTTGTGTTAAGAGTTTAAACTATATATAGAAGTGATTTAAGTGTCAAATAACAAGGTAGACAAAATGCTTAAATAAACTTGTAATAAATAAACATGTAATTTTTTCTAACATCAAAAACCTCAAATATTATTATAAAATATTTTATAATATTGGTCAAAAATTAAATCCAACATCATTTAATGAAAAAAAAAACTAAAAATGAGTGTTCTTTCATTTCTATTAAATGTGGTAGGTATAAAGAAGCAGGGAAGGTATGACAGTATTATTTCCTAGGTGTCATAATTATGCCTGATTGTAAATTTCACGTTACTTTCAAGGTAATGTTTAATAGCTAATATTTTCTGGTGACCATATTTAAATCAGACATTGAATAAAGGAACGTGTGAACCCCAAAATCTTTAAAATGTAAGCACAAGATGGAAAAGCAATAAAAACATTAAGAAAGATTGGAAGGGACTCCCAGTGTCACACCATTTCAATCAATTCATCTGGCAGCCGAGTTCCTTGCTGGGCTGGGAATCCTCCCTCCAGGACCCCATCCCTGGAGCCTTCACTGGCCAATGAGGAACTCAGACCACTCCAGCTCAGAAAAAGAAAGGTGGGTCCAAAAATGGGGGTTGGGCAAGGAAACCCTGTGCAGCAATCCCGCCCACTGGGCTGGGCCTAGCAAACCACGGGCTGGCCGTGCTGGCAGGCAGTGTGATGATTCTTATTAGTCTACCATGACTACACCATAATGCTCATAACGGTGCCTACATGAAAAAGATAGTGATGCACATGACCTACTGGATAATAATACATGGTACATACTTCCTATACAGTGCTCATTACCATACCACATAATTTCTACAATGCTCGATATGCAATCTATTCTAGGTAGGCTTTCTGCAATAAAGTCAAGTTCACCCTCACCAAACCAGATTGACCAAAAAATAGAAAACCTGTCCTGGCTTTAACCACTTTTTCTTTTTCTCTCCCTTTTCCATTTTATGTCCCATCTCACCTGGCCTGCTTTTTAACTGTAACCCATTAATCAAGTGATGAGTACATATGTTTACCATTCTAAATGTTCATCTGTAATAGATATAATATCAAGTTCATGGTATAGTCTCCCCATACATAGATCATTACCATGTCATTTGGTGATTTTGACTTGAAATCCACGATTGCTCTTAAAAATGCTACACACACAACCTAAACTATTCCTTTCACCAATTTAATTTACCTTTACCAAGCATGACTGGTCTAAAAAGGAAAAAAGGGGGGAGGAGCCTTTTACAGCATATTTGCCAGCTATACTTTTTTCTTTTTTTTCCTTCTGTTTTTTCCCTTCTTCTCTTCAAGTGTTCTGTCCCATATCACCTAGGAAAGCTTTTCTTTTTTTATATCGCATATTTTTGTACATACAGATATATATATTCATACAAGTTGTGAGAATAATAGAGCATGAACATGAGATCATTTGAGATCAAATCTAGGCATTGAGATATATAGGTCATTTACTCTACAAATTGAACCACATCTTAGCCTCCCCCTCTTTTCTTGTCTTTTTCATCTCCTCTTTCTTCTTCTTCCTCCTCTTTTTCTTCTTTTCCTATATTTTCTTTTTCTTCACCTTATTCTTTCTTCATCCTCTTCTTTTTCTTCTTCCTTTTCATCTTCCCCTTCCTCTTCTTACTCATCTTCACAATATTCTTACTCTTCTTCTTTGCCTTATTCTTCTTACTCTTCTTCTTTGCTTTGTTCTTTCTACTCTTCTTTTTTTTAATATAATTTTTATTTTGATCATAGTGGCTTACATATTGTTGATGATAATATTATAGGTACATATTTACATAAAATCGGGGGGTTCCCATCACCAATTTGTCCTCCCTACACCTCCGTGTTCATCCTACCTCCCATATCCTCCTCCCTCACCCCCAGGGCTTCGAGAATATGTGGTCCCCTCTGTACCTAGCTTACTACTTAGTAGTCTTGGTCTTGGTGCCTCCCTTATTTCCCCATTTAATTGAGAGGAAGGACTACATAGTTCAAGTTATGTGGTTTTATTTGAAGAAGAGAAAAGTAATAAACTGCGGTAAAAGTCTAATATGCTGAAAATGGGCGGAATCCTTCTAGAGGCTCTCATCGTTGGTTTGAGAGACAAAGAAGGTAAAACACCCCAACAGTACAAAAAGAAGTGTCAAATATCCAGTGAGCACTCCAGTGATAACGATAGGCACCACAAAAAAAGCCATGGTCTTGAGTTAAAAAACATGAAAGAGCACCTAAAGAAAGAAAAGAAAAGAAGAAGAAAAAACAATATAAATATAAATGGGGACAACAACTTCAATAACCACACCAAAACAAAGAAATCAACAAAAGGTAAATAAAAAATAAAAAAATAATAATAAATGAAGAAAAAAATAATATATAAAAAATAAGTGTTTTGTGCTCTTTGCCTTTTTTTTTTCTCCTCCTGCACTGGCACAGTAAATATTGGGGTCATTCAAAAAGGAATTCACTTGGCCTAAGAGCTATGGGGTTTCTCCACCCTTAGAGTATATTGTCACGGGATTAACTATAGACTCCGTTCAGGTTCATTTACTCTCCCGGTGGTGCTTTCATGGTGTTTGGAAGACTTCTGCTCCATCTTGGGTGATGAAATAAGACCTTTGTATCTAGAGATCTCAGTATCTGCACAGGTCCAGGAGTGGGACTTATGATGAAGTCTTTCTTTGTGGTTCTAGAAGATCTGTTCCCTCAGTGTCATTTTAATCCATCTTCTGTGGTTGGTGGTCTTGGTCTTTGCACTGATCCTGAGATGAAACCTAGGATAGCGTCTTTCATTGTGTTTCCAGAAGCCCCATTCCATTGCAATTTTCTCTGCTGGACCTTTGAAACTGGGGATCATGGTTGTTGTGCGGGTCGTAGTTCAAAGCCTAGACTAGGGCTTTTTTATTGGTCTCAAGATATATTCAATCCAGTCATGGTTCTAGCAGCCAGTCATCTGTAAATCGCGGTCTTGGCTTTTGGACCGACCAAAGGGTAACAAGTCTTCTGATTTTGTCTTATTGTTAGCTGGTGAGGTAGGATAACCTGTTCTTAGGTCAAGTTGTTCCCATTTTCTTTGTTGTCAGGATATCATATTAGAGCTGGCACTTGTTGGTGGCCCAGCGGTATTAAGGATGTCCCGGATGGGGTTTGTTTCCTGTAGCTGTTGTGAAGAACTATGTCGATTCTATGTCTGGGATCCAGGGTTCAAGGCTGGATGGATGGTGTCTAATCACCTGAGGTCTAAGTTGGGTCCACGTGACATATTTTTAATGTGGGAGATATCCCTGTATTGTAAACAAGTATGAGTTCTTATCTCTAGTAGATAAGAGCTCTTTTTTATGTGTAAGATTTCCCCTTTTTTTAGTGTGCCTTTGCAGGGAGAAATGGTGCTACTTTGTATTGTCGGTGCATTTGGGGGTGGACAAAGAAGAAAACAGAAACAGGTCACACATCCAAAAAAGATAAAAATAGGAATAAAAGTATATGTGCTCACATATGTATATGTAACACAAACATTTAAAAAATGAATTAACAAAATAATTAAAGGAACCAAGTGATGCATGAGACTACCTTACTTTTGGGGAAAAGCAGGTAAAGAGGTGGTGCAATACAGGTCTTATACTTACGTTGGAAGTATAGGTTTCCCCATTGTCTTTTGGGATTTTCTTGTGGTGTGTGGGTTCCCAGGCTCCTTTCCTTCACTCCCCCTGACCTTCTTGAGATTGGCAAAGGATTTGCGGCAGGGAGGTCTTGTAAGAGTTCTTGCATTGGGGATACTTTTAGAGCTAAATCCGGTTTTAAGTAACAGTCCACGGTAGGGGGATTTGGTAGGGAGGGCCGTGTAGCATGAGTCCACAGGGGAGTTGGTTGCCTTTTCTTGTGGGGGGCGAGGTGTGGGTTTGACTGGGTGTCCCTTTGCTTGGGTGCTGGGTACTGGTTCATTGGGGTAGAAGGTCAGTCTTGATGCCCAGTGGATTAAGACTAGGGTTGAAGTGTTTTAATATGGTGGGAGGTCTAAATGGGATTGAGGGGTGAAGAGATAGTTGGATTTCCAAAGGGGGGAAAGGGGAAAGTATATGGAAGGGGTAGGGAAGAAGAAAAAAATACATTAGAAAGAAAGGGAGACGAGAAAAGAAAAAAGGAAAGAGAAGAAAGAAGAAAAATAGTGAGAAGAGAGGAGAAAATAGCAAGGGAATGCTAGTTTTCTTGAATGTGTTCAATGAGTAGGTCCTGTAGTATAATTCTGTATGTCACAGTTGCTGCTTCAGTGGTCTGACTGGTCACATGCTTCAAATCCTAAAAGAAGGTATAACCTAGAGATAAAGTGTATGTTAAAGAGTTTTCTCGGGACATTCTCGTAGTGCAAGCTGGGTATGGTATCTCATGTGACTGAGCCCCGAGATGCCATCTTAGTTTGTCTACCCTTTGTATCCAAGAACGCCTGTGGACAGAAAAGCTGAGAGGTTTTTTTTAAATATATTAAGATTAAGGCATTAGAACATAGTGTTATGGGATGTTTCCTTTGGAGTCAGTGATTTCCTGTGGTATACTTTACCTGTGATCCTGTATAAGACCCCTAAGGGTTTATTATAGGCCTTTGTAGTAGAAGGCTGATTACTTACCTGTTCTCTCTATGCTGCTGTTTCTACTGTTGCTGGTTTCTTTGTGGTATAATGTGTAGTCAAGAGTTTGTTTTGTTCCTTTTTCATGTATTTTGGGCACTGCTCCCGAGTATACGTTGAGTATTACCATGTTTGGAGTTTCTACCCTGTTATAGCCTGTTATTTGATTGTTGAGTATTAGTTGTATATAAGGTATATATTCTAGGTGCTTCAGAATAGTGCTATCATTCTGTGTTTATCTTTTTGCCTTATTCTTCTTACAATTCTTCTTCCTCCTCTACCATTTCTCACTCTTCCTCCAACTCATTTTATTATTATTCTTATTCTAGGTCTCTGAGACCTCATTGATTCTTATGTTGTTTCTATTGAATTTATCAAAGACTTCTATATTCATCTGTTCACATTTCTTGAGTAGTTTAGACATTGTCTGATCATTTTCTTTAAGATCCTCTTCCAATCTCTTCTGTTGTATGGAGTTGTTCTGCATCTCATCCTATGGCTCTCTCTCTCTTTTCCAGTGGAGAGGCTTTCTATTGAAATTTTCAATTTATAAACTGAGTTTTTCAGACTTATTATTTTAGTATAAAGATTTCTAATTTCAATCTTCAAATTCTTTTGATTCTTTTTTGTGTTTCATTCAAGTCTACCTATGCTTTCTTTGAGCTTCATAAATATCTTCCGTAATTCTTCTCTAAACACCTTATCTGAGAGGATACCTAGCTGTTTGGTACTTTTCAGGTCATCAGAGCAGCCATCTTGATTCTTTATACATGGGTTGTACTGCAACATTTCTCCATTTTGATGCTTGTAGTGTGCTTCTGCTATGTGCTGAGGTGGGATTGAGGCATTAAACATGCGCGGGCCTGCTGAGCAAGCAGAGCGGCTATGCTTCTCTGGCTCCACCCAAAAAAGCAAGCAGAGAGCAGGGCAGCAGTTCTTTATAAAGGCTCTGGGTGCCCAATCACATGGCAGGAATCAGCCCCCATGTTGGTTGGGGGAGAAATCTTACCAGGTTTGGGTCCTGGAGAGACTATGATCATTGGTGTTTTCTTGGCTGCCTCCCGCAGAAAGAAGGCAGAGAGCAGGGCAGCAGGCCTTTAAAATGCCTCTGGGTGCCCAATCACATGGCAGGAACCAGCCCCCACGTTGGTTGGGTGGGAACATTTTACCGGGTTGGATCCTGGAGAGATTATTTTCTTTGGTGTCTTCTGGGCTGCCTCCCTCAGAAAGAAGCTAGGAAAGCTTTTTAAATGTAATCTATGAACCAATCTGGCTGCCTATGTAGGCACAGGAGTGTCTGTGCACGCCATATTATTGTCAGTCTAATTTCAGTCCAAAATAGTTACAACATCTATGTTGTATAGTGTTGTCCCCTCAATAGATAAGCCTTCCCCAGCCTCTTTTTTTCTTAACACCTTACAAACCCTCTTCAAGCTCATGTTAATCCTCCATATTTAACCTATTTTTTACTCATTAACTCCTCACAAAGCAAAACATTCTCCCCAGCCCAGCCAGATGCAAACCAGCCCCCAAAGTAAAAAGACAAACTCTCAGCATGAGAAGAAACCAACAGTCTGCTGCTATTGATTTGCTCTTGGTGACACTTTTGCCTTTACCTCCTGGCACCATGGACTTTTGCTTGTTACTAAAGTTGGTTCCTGAGAAATCCCCTGCTTGAGGACATTTCCTGTTTTGGTACTGTTGGGAACCATCCTACCTAGATTGTACAGCTTGAAGCTGCGCACCAGATCTTACCCCTTTCCTATTACCAAAGAGTCTATTTCCAAAGAATTAAAAAGGACATATGCATTTACTTGGAATATTTTGTTTAGATACATCCCTTTAACAGGCATAACCTTTATCAAACATCTTCTCATATAGCAGCAATTTACCCTATCGTCAGGTTCCACTCAATATACTAGTAGTGTACTGGTATACTATATACTACATTATATATACTATATATACTAGTGTACTATAAATACTAGTATACTGCAGTATATTAGTAGACACATCTCTGTTCAGAGTTCATGTAAACAAAATGCTCTGGGGTCTGTTGGTCGTGACACCTCGGCCCCCGATATGCACTAGTAACTGCCTGACACTGTTCCTTTCTTCATAGGCACATCAAAATGGAAAAAGTTAACAGTCACAAACATGTTCTTATCTAATAGAGATGGGAACACAAAGTTTTTTATACAGCATAGGGGCCTGACACTCTAGACATTTGGCCTAATAACTTGACTTAGAAACTTAACTCCAGTTGATTTGACACTGACTATTCATCCCCTGAACTGAGGATTCCACTTATGAAACAAACAAGGTTTCCCACGCCAGCACCAGGAACATAAATTCTACCAAGGAAGGCCCCACTACCACCACTGCACTGACTTACTCCAAAAACAGTTCTTATATCACCCTGACAACCAGGCAACAACAATAGTCTGCTTTTAGGGCAGGATTCTCTGCAGTGTTAACTGATGGAGAGACAGAACCAAAAGACACAACACACCATCTGATCTTTGACACAGGACCTGTACAGAAACCTGACAGCAACAACTGTGAGATTGAAGAGCTGACCACCAAGAATGACTAGGGGGTTGGACAACCGAGTATGCCTGGAGCCTTGAGTTGGCATTATGCCAAGGTGCTTCTGGAGTAAGATTTCCCCGTTTTTTAGGCCAAATGTGTTTATTTTTAATTTCTTCCATAATTTGCTGTGCCTATGCAAACGACAATTGCCATACACACACACACACACATTTTTAATGTATTTCCCATCTCTGGAGAAAAAAATGGAAGCATACTAAATCTTCGGCTATTTAAGTAATGACTTTATAACTAATACAAAAAATTTTACAAATATAACTGCTAATGAATTCCCTCCTTTTCTTCCATTTTTAGTTCTCTGTTCTCTTTCTGTTTCTTAATAACTTTGCTTTCTATCATCCAAAACAAATGTATTATAATCAGTTACGTCAACAATGTGATACATTTTCTTTAAATAAATAATTTAAATTTTAAAAAATTTCCAATTATTGTATCTTTAGATTCTACCCTAGAATACTTACTATTACTATAAAGTAGTCATCAAAATAAATGTATCATGAAAGAGAAAAAAAGAGAAAGACTGGAAGGGGCCGGAGTGATAGTGCAGCAGTAGCGTTTTTACTTTTCACGCAGTTGATCCAAGATGGACCTCGGTTCAATCCCCAGCGTCCCTTATGGTCCCCAGAGACAGGGGTAATTTCTTAGCAAAAAGCCAGGAGTAATCCCTAGCATCACCTGGTGTGGTCCAAAAAACAAAAAAGAAAAAGAAAGACAGGAAGTGTAAGAATTGTCCGGAATTGAGATGGTTTGAAGATGAAGGAAAGTGCTCACATAATCCAAAAATGCAAAGAGATCAGATTTGATGGAGACTAGAAGGATGCACTGAGAAGAGCTGGAAGAAACCCAGGTGTCAGAGATTCTTCCAGATTCTTCCCAGTTAGACTTGCAGCAGCAGGCCCAGGATTTTGCCAGAGTAAATCAACCCAGGCTCTTTGCTGAAAGTGAAGAGTAAAGAGAAGAAAGCACTGTTCATGTTTTTGGGGTTATAAGAGGTTATAAGAGTTCAAGAATTTATCCATTTCTTCCAGGTTCTCATGTTTTGTGGCATACAGTTTTTCAAAGTAGTCTCTGATTACCCTTTGAATCTCTGCAATATCTGTAGTGATCTCCTCCCCTTTCATTTCTAATCCAGTTTATCAAGTTTCTCTCTCTCCCTTTCTTTGTGAGTTTTGCCAGTAATTTATCAATATTGTTTTTTTTTTTTTTCCAAAGAACCAACTTTTGCTTTTGTTGATCCTTCTGATTGTTTTTTGGATTTCTACTCATTGATTTCTGCTCTAAGCTTTGTTATTTCCTTCTGTCTACCTATTTTTGGTTTTATTTGTTGATCATTTTTCTGATATGTATTTGCAAAGCTATAAATATTCCTTTCAGTACAGCTTTTGCTGTGTCCCATAAATTCTGATAATTTGTGTCTTTATTGTCATTTGTTTTCAGAAATGTTTTGATTTCCTCTTTACTTTCATCTCTGACCCACTGGTTGTTCATTAGTAAGCTGTTTAATTTCCAGGTGTTAAAGTTTTTATTCTGTGTTCCTGTGTAGTTCAAATCTAATTTCAGAGCTTTTTGATAAGCGAAGGTAGTTTACACTATTTCTATCCTCTTGACTTTATGGAGATATGTTTTATGGACTAGCATGTTTTTGAGAAATTTAACTTTGAAAGAAGGAAAAATGGGTTGCAGTGAGTTTTTCTAAAGCAAATTTTTTTCTTGTTTTCTTTATTGGTTTGTTTGAAGATATGAAAAGTTGGGCAGGAAGTGAATAATATTATTTACATGGCATAAGCCAATGATCAGATCAAATTTGATGAAAGCCAAATTTAACATAAGCTTTTGGAAGATTGGATCATAGAAGGGAATATATAGAAGATGTTATCTGGTCTTACTGGAAACTTCAGTTTATTTATTTATTTAAAATATAGTTTTGCTTTTTTTCTTGATCTGGAGGCTAGCTCTAGCTGGCATGGGGTCTAAGGAGACCCGAGTTCAAAGGTCTTCTCCCTAACTTGGGGGTGCTGGAAGTCTTGGTAGGCCCCCAGCCGTCCCATCTCCTGCCCCCCAGCCTCCAGGCCTTCCCTGGGAACCAGCCCAGGTGGCCAGAAAAGGTGGGTGTCGGGTGGTCCCTCCTGGAGGGGATCCCAAGCTTTCCCCGCCCTCCCCCCAGTGAAGTGGGAGCACAGGGAGGAGGGCAGGTAGATCCTGGCTTCTGGTTCTTTACCGAATCCTTTCTTGATCTAGAGGCCAGCTCTAGCCAGCATGGGGTCTGGGGAGACCCCAGTTCAAAGGCCTTCTCCCTAGCTTGGGGGTGCTGTGAGCCTTGGTAGGCCCCCAGCTGTCCCCTCTCCTGCCCCCCCCCCACTTCCAGGTCTTCCCTGGAACCCAGCCAAGGTGGCCAGAAAAGGTGAGTTTTGGGTGGTTACTCCTGGAGGAGGTCCCAAGTTTTCCGTGCCCTTCCTCCAGTGAAGTGGAAGCACAGAGAGGAGGGCAGGTAGATCCTGGCTTCTGGTTCTTTACCGAATCCTTTCTTGATCTGGAGGCTAGCTCTAACAGGCATGGGGTCTGGGGATACCCCAGTTTGAGGGCCTTCTCCCTAGCTTGGGAGTGCTGGGAGCCTTGGTAGGCCCCCAGCCATCCCCTCTCCTGCCCCCCAGCCTCCAGGCCTTCCCTGGGACCCAGCCCAGGCGGCCAGAAAAGGTGGGTTCAAATTAGGGGGTGCTGAGAGCTGCTCTTTTTTTTATTTTATTTAAAAACCTTGATTACATACATGATTGTGTTTGGGTTTCAGTCATGTAAAGAACACCACCCATCACCACTGCAACATTCCCATCACCAATGTCCCAAGTCTCTCTCCTCCCACCCGAACCCTGCCTGTACTCAAAACAGTCTCTCCATTTCCCTCATACATTCTCATTATTAGGACAGTTCAAAATGTAGTTATTTCTCTGACTAACCTCATCACTCTTTGTGGTGAGCTTCCTGAGGTGAGCTGGAACTTCCAGCTCTTTTCCCTTTTGTATCTGAAAATTATTATTGCAAGATTGTCTTTTATTTTTCTTAAAACCCATAGATGAGTGAGACCATTCTGCATTTCTCTCTCTCTCTCTCTCTCTGACTTATTTCACTCAGCATAATATATTCCTTGTACATCCATGTATAGGAGAATTTCATGACTTCATCTCTCCTGACAGCTGCATAATATTCCATTGTGTATATGTACCACAGTTTCTTTAGCCATTCGTCTGTTGAAGGGCTTCTTGGTTGTTTCCAGAGTCTTGCTATGGTAAATAGTGCTGCAATGAATATCGGTGTAAGGAAGGGGTTTTTGTATTGTATTTTTGTGTTCCTAGGGTATATTCCTAGGAGTGGTTTAGCTGGATCGTATGGGAGCTCGATTTCCAGTTTTTGGAGGAATCTCCATGTTGCTTTCCATAAAGGTTGAACTAGACAGCATTCCCATCAGCAGTGGATAGGAGTTCCTTTCTCTCCACATACCCGCCAACACTGTTTATTCTCATTCTTTATGATGTGTGCCATTCTCTGTGGTGTGAGGTGGTATCTCATCGTTGTTTTGATTTGCATCTCCCTGATGATTAGTGATGTGGAGCATTATTTCATGTGCCTTTTGGCCATTTGTATTTCTTCTTTGTCAAAGTGTCTGTTCATTTCTTCTCCCCATTTTTTGATGGGATTAGATGTTTTTTTCTTGTAAAGTTCTGTCAGTGTCTTGTATATTTTGGAGATTAGCCCCTTAACTGATAGGTATTGGGTGAATAGTTTCTCCCACTCAGTGGGTGGCTCTTGTATCCTGGGCACTATTTCCTTTGAGGTACAGAAGCTTCTCAGCTTAATATATTCCCATCTGTTAATCTCTGCTTTCACTTGCTTGGAAAGTACAGTTTCCTCATTGAAGATGCCTGTAGTCTCAATGTCCTGAAGTGTTTTGCCTATGTGTTGTTCTATATATCTTATGGTTTTGGGTCTGATATTGAGGTCTTTAATCCATTTGGATTTTACCTTCGTACATGATGTTAGCTGGGGGTCTAAGTTCAATATTTTGCAAGTAGCTATTCAGTTGTGCCAACATCACTTGTTGAAGAGGATTTCCCTGCTCCATTTAGGATTTCCTGCTTCTTTATCAAAAATTAGGTGATTGTATGTCTGGGGAACATTTTCTGAGTATTCAAGCCTATTCCACTGATCTGAGGGCCTGTCCTTATTCCAATACCATGCTGTTTTGATAACTATTGCTTTGTAGTAAAGTTTAAAGTTGGGGAAAGTAATTCCTCCCATATTCTTTTTCCCAATGATTGCTTTAGCTATTCTAGGGTGTTTATTGTTCCAAACGAATTTCAAAAGTGCCTGATCCACTTCTTTGAAGAATGTCATGGGTATATTTAGAGGGATAGCATTAAATCTGTATAATGCCTTGGGGAGTATTGCCATTTTGATGATGTTAATCCTGCCAATCCATGAGCAGGGTATGTGCTTCCATTTCCGTGTGTCCTCTCTTATTTCTTGGAATAGAGTTTTATAGTTTTCTTTGTATAGGTCCTTCACATTTTTAGTCAAGTTGATTCCAAGATATTTGAGTTTGTGTGGCACTATTGTGAATGGGGTTGTTTTCTTAATGTCCATTTCTTCCTTATTACTATTGGTGTATAGAAAGGCCATTGATTTTTGTGTGTTAATTTTGTAGCCTGCCATCTTGCTATATGAGTCTATTGTTTCTAGAAGCTTTTTGGCAGAGTCTTTAGGGTTTTCTAAGTAGAGTATCATGTCATCTGCAAACAGTGAGAGCTTGGCTTCTTCCTTTCCTATCTGGATTCCCTTGATATATTTTTCTTGCCTAATCACTATAGCAAGCAATTCCAGTGCTATGTTGAATAGGAGTGGTGAGAGAGGACTGCCTTGTGTTGAGCCAGAATTTAGAGGGAAGGCTTTTAGTTTTTCTCCATTGAGGATAATATTTGCCACTGGCTTGTGGTAGATCGCCTTAACTATATTGAGAAAGGTTCCTTCCATTCCCATCTTGCTGAGAGTTTTGATCAAGAATGGGTGTTGGATCTTATCAAATGCTTTCTCTGCATCTATTGATATGATCATGTGGTTTTTATTTTTCTTGTTGTTGATGTTGTGTATTATGTTGATAGATTTATGGATGTTAAAACATCCTTGCATTTCTGGGATGAAACCTACTTGATCATAGTGGATAATCTTAATGAGGCATTGAATCGTATTTGCCAGGATTTTGTTGAGGACATTTGCATCTGCATTCATCTGCTATATTGGTCTGTAATTTTCTTTTCTTTCTTTTTCTTTTTTTTTTGTAGCATCTCAGTCTGGTTTAGGTATCAAGGTGATGTTGGCTTCATAAAAGCTATTTGGAAGTGTTTCTGTTTGTTCAATTTTATGAAAGAGTCTTGCCAGGATTGGTAGTAGTTCCTCTTGGAAAGTTTGAAAGAATTCATTAGTGAATCCATCTGGGCCTGGGCTTTTGTTTTTCGGCAGACATCTGATTACCGTTTTAATTTCATCAATGGTGATGGGGGTGTTAAGATATGCTACATGCTCTTCCTTCAACCGTGGAAGATTATAAGAGTCCAAGAATTTTTCCATTTCTTCCAGGTTCTCATTTTTAGTGGCGTAGAGTTTCTCAAAGTAGTTTCTGATTACCCTTTGAATCTCTGTCATATCAGTAGTGATCTCTCCTTTTTCATTCCTAATACAAGTTATCAAGTTTCTCTCTCACTCTTTCTTTGTTAGGTTTGCCAGTGGTCTATCAATCTTGTTTATTTTTTTCAAAGAACCAACTTCTGCTTTCGTTGATCTTTTGGATTGTTTTTTTTGGGTTTCCACTTTGTTGATTTCTGCTCTCAGCTTTGTTATTTCCTTCTGTCTCCCTATTTTTGGGTCTTTCTGTGGAGCACTTTCTAGATCTATTAGCTGTGTCATTAAGCTACTCAGGTAAGCTCCTTCTTCCTTCCTGATGTGTGCTTGCAAAGCTATAAATTTTCCTCTCAGTACTGCTTTTGCTGTGTCCCAGAAGTTCTGATAGTTTGTGTCTTTATTGTCATTTGTTTCCAGAAAGCTTTTGATTTCCTCCTTGATTTCATCTCGGACCCACTGGTTATTGAGTATGAGGCTGTTCAACTTCCAGGTGTTAAAGTTTTTCTTCTGAGTCCCTTTGGAATTCACAAATAATTTCAGAGCCTTGTGGTCACCGAAGGTAGTCTTCAAAATTTCTATTCGCTTGATATTATGAAGGTATGTTTTATGTGCCAGCATGTAGTCTATCCTGGAGAATGTCCCATGTACATTGGAGAAGAATTTGTATCAAGGTTTTTGAGGATGGAGTGTCCTATATATATCCACTAGGCCTCTTTCTTCCATTTCTCTCCTCAGGTCTAGTATATTCTTGTTGGGTTTCAGTCTGGTTGACCTATCCAGTGTTGACAAAGCCGTGTTGAGGTCCCCCACAATTATTGTGTTGTTAGTGATATATTTTTCAGATTTGTCAACAGTTGTGTTAAATATTTTGCTGGCCCCTCATTCGGTGTATATATGTTTAGGAGAGTTAGTTCTTCCTGCTCTACATACCCCTTGATTCATATAAAATGTCCATCTTTGTCCCTTACAACCTTCCTGAGTATAAAGTTTGCATTATCTGATATTAGTATGGCCACTCCAGCTTTTTTATGGGTGTTGTTTGCTTGGATAATTTTTCTCCAGCCTTTTCTTTTGAGTCTATGTTTGTTCTGACTATTCAGGTGCGTTTCTTGTAGGCAGCAGAAGGTTGGATTGAGTTTTTTGATCCATTTAGCCACTCTGTGTCTCTTAACTGGTGCATTTAGTCCATTGACATTGAGAGAAAGAATGTCCTGGGATTTAATGCCATCTTTATATCGAAATTTGGTGTGTCTTTTGGTTAGTCTTCTCTTAAATTAGGTCTTTCAGTATTTCTCTTAAGACTGGTTTTGAGTCTGTAATGTTTCTGAGCTGTTTTTTGTTTGTGAAACCATGTATTCTTCCCTCAAACTGGAAAGTGAGTTTTGCTGGGTACAGTATTCTAGGTGAAACATTCATTTCATTCAGTCTTGTCACAATATCCCACCACTGCTTTCTGGCCTTGAGTGTTTCTGGTGACAGGTCTGCTGTAAATCTCAAGGATGCTTGCTTGAACGTAATTTCCCCTTTTGATCTTGCTGTTTTCAGAACTGTCTCTATCTGTGGTATTTGTCATTGTGACTAGGATGTGTCTTGGGGTGGTTTTTCTGGGGTCTCTTTTGTTTGGTACTCTTCGAGCATGCAGGATTTGATCACATATATTCTTTAGCTCTGGAAGTTTCTCTTTAATGATGTTCTTGACCATTGAATCTTCCTGGAAATTTTCTTCCTGGGTCTCTGGGACTCCAATGATTCTTAAGTTGTTTCTTTTGAGCTTATCATAGACTTCTATTTTCATCTGTTCCCATTCTTTGACTAATTTTTCCACTGTCTGTTCATTTGCTTTAAGTTTTTTTCCAATTTCTCCTGCTGTATGGAATTGTTATGTATCTCATCTTCCACAGCACCAAGTCTATTCTCAGCTTCTGATACCCTGTCCCAGAGCTTATCCATTTTGTCATTCATTTTGTTTACTGAGATTTTCAGGCCTGTTATTTGACATGTTATTTCAGTTTGGAGTTTTGTGATTTCTGTCTTCTTATTTTCTTGGTTCTTATTAGTGTTCTGTTCAACTTGATCCATTGTTTCTTTGAGTTCATTGAGGATCTTCCATACAGCTAGTCTAAAGTCCTTATCTGAGAGGTTGATTAGTTGGTTGGTCATTATCTGGTCATCAGAATTGTCATCTTCATTCTCTATGTCTGATGCTGGCCTGCGTTGTTTCCCCATTGTCACACTTGTATTGTGGGTTTTTCTACGTGTTGTGGTGATATTCATTGGCTATATGATGCAGGCAGCACACTCCTCTGGCTCTGCCCTTTCTGGATGGGCCGACTTGCCTCTAAGGGAAGGGAGTCCTCTGTGGATGAAGCCTCACACAGGATCAAATCTTAGGCCCTAACACACAGCAGAGAAGAAAGTCCGGAGAGAAATGCTGGGCTTCAGTGATCCAGCACAGTTCTTAGTGTGATTTTTCCTTCTTGTTGCAATGGTGTTCTTTTCTTAGAAAGAGCGCATGGCCGCGTAGCAAAGCAGAGTGTCCGTGCTCTGCTGGAGCCTCTTTTTGGCCCACCCCCAAGAGGTTCACGCAAGAGGACAGTAGACAGACACACAGGCAGCACTCACAGTTTTTCACAGTCGGGCCCCACTGGGCAGGCGTGAGCTGCTCATTTTTTAAGGCAGTCTCTGGCAATTTCTTACCAGTCTACATGTTCAAAACGGCTATCGCTCCCCTGCAGACAGTAAATATTAATAGTATATCCTATTCTTCAGTTATGTTTTGTGTATGTAGAATGTCCATCTTGTATTCTGCCCTTTCGCACACCCCTGTAAAGCTCATTTTTACTCTTTAACTCTATCACCCCCAAGCATCAGTACCCCCCATTTACCCTTCTTAACTTCAGTACTTCACAGTCCCAATCACACACCAAAATGGTGCACTAGATTTAACAACCCCCAACTATTTCAAAAGACACAAAATGGACACCTATGGCTTTTGAATATTTTATGTCTATTTTCTTTGATAGCTATAACTCTTACTAAATAGTCTCTTATACAGTGAAGATTTCCCCCACTTTTTATCTTTTCTTCTCTCTGTGAGCTGTTCAATAAGGAATTTTTGGTGAAAGAGTCCCTCAGTTTAATGCTTATGTTTAATCATGTCATGGGGATTTTTGGACTTGTTCTTGCAGCCCCCATATGGACCTATAATGCCATGTGGCATTGTTCCTTGTTTGCATAGGCACATTAAAATGAGAAAATACTATACATACAAATATGTTCCTATCTAATAGAGGTAGGAACACAGAAATCTTGTAGAGTAATAGGTCCTTACACCTTTAACATTGACATAATGACCTGGCACAGGCCTCAGAAGAATGGGCATTCTCCATTCACCCCTGAACCAGGGAAGCTAACTACGAAACATCCAAGGTCATTTATAACATCATCTGGAAGCAATCCTCTACCAGGGAAGACCCTACCACTACTCTGACATTGACCTGCTCAAAAGAGACTTCCCCCAACACTAAGAAGACTTGACAACAATGACTGCTTACAGGACAGGGCTCTCTGCATTGCCCTTTTATTGTGAGGTGAAACTAGAGGACACTCTACACTATCCTGACTTCAATTTAGGATATGCAGATTCCAGGATCTTTAATACAGAAACATGATACCAACAACAGAGACTGTAAAAAATAAAAGTGTATTGGCAGTACAGACAATGACTTGGATTCGACAAACTAGTTTGCCTGGAGCCTAGAGTTGGTCTTCTGCCAGGAAACTTCAGGGGTAGGGTCTCCTTGTATTTAGGCCAAGACTTTTCCTTTCTGTGTCCCTCGTATTTTGGTGGGCCTATGCAAACAATAGCTGCAACTCTAACACCGTTTATATGATGCTCCTTTGACTCTAATCCTTAAAAAAAAACCCACTTAAACTTTTGTGATTAACTTAAACTAATATGCATGGGCAAGAAAATATAATAAAATACTATACCTTCAATGTTTAAGGAGTTACGTAAGCTTTATGGCCTTAGATTGCTTTGTGTACTGCTAAGAAATGTTATAATGTACTACAATCTGGGGACTTGAAGGACAAAGAAATTGTACATGGGTTCTATTTTATTTTTCTTAATGTTCTTTGGCTGAAAGTTCAAAATTAAGGTATCAGCAAGGGGTTTTCTTCTAAGAATTCTGTTTATGGTGATTGTCCTTCCGCTGTAACTTTACCATTTCCTCTTTCTTTGCATCTTTGTTCTCATAATTAAAAATAAATTTATAAAAAAGAGACACCAGTGATGCTTTATATACCAGTTACAAGAAACTATACTTATGTGATGCAAAATGTAAAAATGTCTCAAATTTACTTTTTATTCTTATTAATAAAGAATAAATGATGGTTTTAATATTACTAAAAATGTGGCATAAAACTATATACAATAATTAAATAATGGATACTATTTCTTTAAATGTGGATTTATCATAACAATGTAGCAAAAATGTTTGAAATAAAGTATATGGTTTTGTTGCAGGCAAAAAATATATAGTTTTAAATGGGAAATCATAAAGTAAAATAACATAAATATTATAATATATAAATTATATAAATATATAAATTCAGCTTGAGGTACATAAAGGCATTATTTTTCCATTGTATAGATTTAAGCCTTTCTTTAATTTTTAATGGATTTTTGGTATAAATGACACTCATCTTACATTCCTTCAGGATCCAGTTGTGAATTAAAGTTGAAATGTAAAGTTCTTGTGAAACAAGTTTTTTCAGATTTTCTTACTGTGTCCAATTTAACTGTAATTTATCACTTAACTTTATTGAGACTTTTTAGAGCAGTCCATTTAATCTTTGTACCAGGAAATTGGTTTGATTTTTCATATATACTTAAATGATAGAACATAGTTTTGAGATAGCATTGGTTTATAATGTTTCAGGGGTACAGTCTCATAAACCCATATATATGTATATATTACATTATGTTTGCCATCAAAATGATTTAAATACAGTATGACATCTGGTTGAAAATGAGTGAATAATTCTAGGTGTAAACCTAACTCAGTGCCATCAGCCAACAGATGAAGTAGAGGCCTGGGTGTGCTCACTGCAGATGGACAGGATGACCAGCTGAATGTTCTAGTGTGTCATTAAGTAATGGAATGTTGGGGCCTGTTGCTGGGAGTACACAAAGTGGGGATGAGTGGACAGGAATATGATCAAACCCTGAGTAACTCTAATCTTCAACAAACCAAACCACCCCTCCCTAAAATGTTGAGGATGGATGTGGTTCAACAGAATCAGATGGTGAAAGTTTAATATACCAACCGGAGTTCAGATGCACCTTGATGCTGGACATTGTGAGACTCCCCAAAGTAAGAAAACACCAATAATAGCCAGAGTAGTTGCTTTGTGAAGAAATGGAAGGGGAATAAATTTAGTAGAAATCTTCAGAGCTTGAGAACTGGGTCTTGGACGTGATTTATTTTGGAGTAACTGCTGTCAAAATTTTGAAATTTTGTTGGAATTTTTGCAGCGTTATTGCTCATTATAAATTTCCATATGTGCAGTGTAGACCAAGTTATGTAACTGTCTGCTGTGTTTAAAATAAGATCACTTTGAGAAAACTGGCCCTCTGTATGCTTTCTTGTAACTAGTGTTCAGGCCAAGGAGGAGTGAGATGCCCTCTCTGGTTTGTGTCTTCCCCAAGGGGTGACCAGAAGGCAACTATATCAAACGAATGTCTGAGCTGAGACTGAGATGGGGCACCAGATAGGGTGTCCTGAGCACACAGTGGGCTGGGGGTGAACAGCCATTAGCTGGGAAATGAGGAGGCACTAAAGCACCCAAGGATTTGAGTGCATCAGATAGATGGAGGCTGGGGCTTGGGGGCCAGTTTCTGTTCCAGAAATGTACCATTGCCACTGGGCTATTTTCTGGGGTCCAGGCTTCCTTTTCCTGGGATCATCCTACAGGTGTGAAGGTGGGGTCTCCCTTCTTCCTGCAGTATCTAAGTATCACAACACCCTGCCATCAAAGGTCAAGTTTTCTTCTTAGTCTATCACTTTATCGTATTTCTCCTTAGACCATTTCCATGTTAGCAGGGACAGTAGGGTTGGGGAAGAAGCAAGTTCAAACTTCCTATGACATTTGCTCTGAGAGTCCTGAGGCTTCATATCGAGACCCACAGCCCCACCAGTGGATCTTTAGTGCCAGCCTACCTATCCAGACACTGCCCCTTCCCCCCTTGTTTACTGTCTGAGCATCACATTCAGCAAGTACACACATACTCCCCCACTTTCTTTTTTTTTTTTGTTTTGCTTTGTTTTGTTTTTTGGGCCACACCCTGTAACGCTCAGGGGTTACTCCTGGCTATGTGCTCAGAAGTTGCTCCTGGCTTGGGGGACCATATGGGACACCGGGGGATCGAACCGCGGTCCATCCAAGGCTAGCGCAGGCAAGGCAGGCACCTTACCTTTAGCGCCACCGCCCGGCCCCTTCCCCCACTTTCTTCCCCTGTTTTCTGGCTTTCCAACAGTCCATCTATCCTTCCCACATGTTACTATTTGATTTTGTTTCCAGCAGGATTTGGGGGTATCATATGAGGTACTGGGGATTGAATGTGCAAGGGGTCAGTCATGTGCAAGACAAGTGACCTACGCACTATGCTATATCTCAGACCCTAAATCATCTTTTAAAAAACAAGCTTTCATAATATGGATAACATTCATATATACTAAGTTAAAATCAAGAAAAAAGGAGAAAAAGATAGCAAGAAAATAATGCAAAGTATTATAGCAGATATATTGGACTAGTATCATAGTGTTATAGGTGAATATGAACTTTAAGTGTTAATAATTTTCAAAGCTCTACTGAGCATATATTGTTTTTATCATCAGCAACCATAAGAAGGAAAATATTTAGCGGGCCCACCATTTGCAAATCACCATACTTTGGACAATTCTATAATGAGTTAATGAAATTTTATCTATATGTTCTCAGGTTAATCAATTATGCTGACCTGGGTTCATTAGCTACATCCTGAGCCTTTCTTCCCCTATTTGACTGCCCTTTCCTCCTCATTTTTTTGCTTCTGTTTCTAGATGCAGTCTGACAGCTTGCTGTTTCCCACACTCCCTCTGTTATAAATATTGGAAATGGTTGGGAAAGACTCTTGAATTCTCTTTCTTCACGAGTCTCCTTTCTCAATACATTTATCTTTTTTTATTTATTTATTTATTTTTGCCAGATTCCTGCCTATCTGGACCCATATCATAAGTGCCCATCTGGAGACAGACACCGTGTCAAGCCCACACTGATTTCCCCACTGCTAGTCTTCTGGGAGTTCTTGCACCCCCTTGCTACCACTTCTGATCTGAGAAAATACATTTCAAACCACTGAACTCATCTGAGTTTTGCCAATTAATGCATGGTTAGCTTCACACATACTCCTGAGTATCTCCTTCGAATCCCTAAGTAGACCTCTGAGCTAGTCTTCTTCTCCCTGAATACCTTCTTTTCTTCTCTGCCCATCTCCCTTTCAGTGTCCCTCTTCTTTATCTTGGGGAAGATTCTGCCCTTTGCTCATATTCTCAGGTCACCTGCAGGCCCGGGGTTTAGCACCCCCTCTATACACCCTTTAAATCCTTGTATGCACCCTTCTTTCTGACTGTCCTGTCTAGTCAGAAAAAACAGTCTTAGGGTTTAAACACAATTTGGTGCTGCATTTTCTCGAGTATACCAGACAGAATAATTTCAGAAGAATGTCTAAGTCATCCTGCCATGTGCTGTTAGGAAACTAGGTTTTTATAAATGATTAAGAAGTGATGCTAGGATTAGGAAGCAAACACCTCTCAGGGAGTTGGAAGCTTCAGCAGGCAACATGGGGACGATATGGCTCCATGCGGTAGGCTTTTTGGCCAAGCTAAGGAGAAGATGCAGCCTCAGCTGCCCCCCACAGCCTTCTTTCTCCTTCCTCCTGGTCCCCAGGGTTACCCCTGGCTGCCTGCTCAGGGTCCCAGCAAGTGGGTTCCGGGGAGGAGCTGTTTAAAGGAGACCCCTGGCTTCCCCTTTCCTGCAGGGGGCAGGGAGGGGCCTGGTGAACTTCCAGCTTCCAGCAACTAGGAATCAAACACCTTTTGGGAAGTCGGAAACTTCAGCAGGCAACACGGGGATGACATGGTTCCATGTGCGATCTTCACTTGGCCAAATCACAGACCAAAGTGGTGTCTCGGAAACAACATCCTCCCTCTCGACTATTTCTAAAACATAAAAGAGCACCTGTATCTCCTTTGTATATCTCAGATGTATTCCCTTAACATCTATAACTCTTTTCGAACGTCCTCATATAGTGACAATTTTGCCCACTGGATTTGTTATTTGATTGTCTGATTTTCCCCCTTTGAGATCTGTTTTATAAGCAATACTGGTAGAAGAGTATCTCTGTATATATTTCATGTTTGAACCAAGTTACAGGGAATGTTGGACTTTATTCGTCAGCCCCCAGATCCACCAACAATATCTTGTGGTATTGTTTCTATTTTACATAGGCACATTAAAATGGGAAAATAATACATATGCAAACAAGTTCTTATCTAATAGAGATGGGAACACAAATTTGGTAATGCAGTTAGGCCTTATACCCTGAACATTGGCATAATGATTTGGCTTAGGCCTCAGAATAATGGGCATTGCCCACACACACCTGAACAATGGATACCATCTATGGAAACAAACACAATTGTCTATAATATTGCCAGGATCCAAACCTCTACCAGGGAAGACCTACTACTGCTCTGGCTTACTCCAAAGAGTGCTCTCAACACCCAGATGACTCAGCAACAGCCTGCTTGCAGGGCAGATCGCTCCGCATCTGATGGTGTGCTGAAACTAGAGGATGCTCCACATCAGCCTGACTTCAATGAAAGAAATGCATAGAATCCAGAATCTTTAAATACAGGAACCTGATACCAACAACAGCTAAAGTGTGAAAAAGTTTCACCGGGACCACGGAGAATGACTTGGATTGGACAGACTGGTATGCCTGGAGCCCAAAGTCTGTCTTATGCCAATAAACCTCGGGGGTGAGGCCTTCTTGAAATCAGGCCAAGGATTTTTTTTTCCGTTTTCCCCATATTTTTCTGGGCCTATGCAAACAACAGTGATTGCCACTATCACACCTTTACTATTTTTTCTTTAACCCTTATCCTTTAAGAAAAAAAATTTACTGAACTTAAAAACAAATAACTATAGTAGAATGCCTGTCTTGAATACAGGCAGGGGATGGGAGGGGGGAATGTTTCACTGGTGAAGGGGGGTGTTCTGTTTGTGACTGTAACCCAACTATGATCATGTTACTTAAATAAAAAATATATTAAAAATCAAAAAAAAAAAAGAAGTGATGCTAGGATGTGCCTTGGTGATGTTGTAGTTGTAGCTCAGACATACAACATTTCTTTTGCCCATTTTCTAATGGGGTGTGAATAGCATGGATGTGATCCATCTCTGAGGCTTACATCCCATTTGTAAGAACAGAAAAGCTAGTTCCAAACTTGTGTCATCCCAAAGAACCCCACTTCCTTGTCTTTATACAGCTTTGTCATCAGAAGTGTCAATTGTTTGACTCTTTTTTTTTACATTTGTCATATTACTCTTCTAGCCCCCCCATACTTTGTATTCTCTGTGCATATCCTTGTGATATTTCTGTTAATGAAATAATATCTATAAACTCTACCATAACAGTGCAGTATCTACTCTGAAAAATATGCTGTTATCAAAACTCTGCCACATAACTTAGAGCTACTATCCCAGCTACTTTAAGTTTGCACTGATTTTATCCACTTTCTTACACCAGCTCTCAGTTAGGGAGCAAAGGCACATCCTTGGACACAGCCTAGGAAAGTCACCAGCGCTTCTTTGGTATAATACAAGCAGTTTGGTGTAATACAATTAGATATTTAACATCTAGCTGCCCCTGATCTCAATTATCTTTCAAAATAATGGCCAGGATCTCTCTCCACAAAGGGTTCCATCCCACTTTCTCTGTGCTGTGAAATGGGCAGGGCAGTGGCATGCGATGTGCAGCTCAGGGAGCAAATGAGCCGCCAGGTGACAGCATGTTTCTGGCAGAGAGGAGGCAGATAGGCCAGCCAAGCCATGTTGAGCATTTCCCCTATTAATGAAATGGGAAGAAACCAAGATTGTGGCTGTTCAGAACCCCCATCAGAGGGTTGGGTTCCAGGTGTCCCTGTCCAAAACAGCCCACCTAGTTCCCTTTAAGGGATGGTAGATTTTGAGCACATCAGCCTTCTTCTGGAACCAGCTGCTCTCATGGCCAGCTGGAGACTTGTCAGAACCATGACCTGGTCCCAACACACACCTGCTGTGTCTGTCCTTCCTTGTACGATGCCATCTGGTCATTGGAGTCTATAACAGTGTCAGGGATTAAAATTAGGGGTACATTCTATTTATGTAAAGAAGTTAGATTTCTGGGGTACTGAGTGATTTCTTCTCTGGAAAGGGGTTTTGAGGCCAACACTTATTTGCTCAATGCACAATAAAAATCTGCTTTTTTTGAAGCAAACAAGCAAAAAGCTCCCCCTTCCCCCCAAATATACACATACACATGAAACTTCTGCAGCTCCCTGGAGTCACTCCAGCACCCCAAGACAAATACTGGCCCAGAGTCAAGTCTTATGAACTGTGTGTGATGACCTAGTATGACTACTTGGTGTTTTGCTTTCATGTTTGTTTGTTTGGGGGCCACACCTGGATGTGTTAGAGATCACTCCTGGCAGGATCAGGGAACCATATGTGGTGCCTGGGATTGAACCCGAGTTGACCCTCTGCAAGGCAAATGCCCAACCTGCAATCTTATGCCAGCAGTCCTGGTCATGTGAGCATTTCTAAGGTAAAAAGAGACTGAGCAAAAAGAGTTTGAGCAGCATTGACTTTACTACAGAAATCAGCCCTAAATTGGTCGTGAAGCATCATGCTCAGGTGGATGGCACCTTGGGCAGGTTTTGGGAAACAACCTGTAACCCCATCTAGGGTACAGTCTGACTCTGAAATGTGTCAGTGAAAGGCCTCCCCATGGAGAATGGAATCTTACTAGGATCCTGGTGCTTTGAAACACCAGAAAAAATCTTCCCAAGGGGGGCAAGTCAAAGTCTCTGAATGTACTTTTCCACCTCCAAAAAGATGGCATGCCTGAAAATTTTAGAAAAAATATACACTGAAAGTCTTTATGAAAAAAGACTGGTTGGGACTTGAATCTTACTCAGGACAGAGATAGTCTTCGTGTGAGTAACCATTCCAGTGGACAGGATCCGTAGAAAACCAGCCACAGATGCCCAAGGCACTGATTTGCCTGAAACACAGGAGGAAGTTGAGCTTAGCAGCAGTGTTGATGACAGAAGACACAGTGGTCTCCTGCAGTCCAGAGCCTGGGAACTGTCCCTGAATGCTTCAGGACGAGGCAGCTGGTGACAGGGATGGCTGCTGAGGCAGCAAGAGGGCCTTGAGAGGAAGCTTGTCAAAAAAAGAAAAAGAATAACTGCTGAAGTTCAAGGTCTTGTCAGCTTCTGGAGAAGACTGGCTTTACACAGTGATAAACCAGCTGCTGTGTGCACTTCTTAGCAGTGGGCCCCAGCTCTGCCTCCGGCTCAGCCCAGATCCCTCTCCTGCTCACTCTCAATTCTTGGCTCTCATTTCTCTAAACCCTCTGCCTTGTCTTTCAAAACTGCTGCAAGTCATTGCTTCCTAGTTGATGAGCTTTATTCTACTAAACATAGTCCTTTGCTCCAAAGGGATGACTCAGAGAGTCCTTTGTGATGAATTTAACATAGGTACGCAATGTGGGAGGGATCTATCTTGAATGGGAGCAGACATGCTGAGCGTGTGTGACCTCCAGAGTGCCCCAAGATGTGCCTGTGTGGCTGGTGATAGATAGGCAGAAGAAAACATATGTGGAGAGACAGAGAGAGTGCTACCTAGTGTGGTGGGTTGAACATTCAGTCATGAACCTTTCATAAAGAAAAGGCCACTGCTTGGTTTTAGTTATGTGGATGGCAATTTTTCCCCAAAATATAGGTTGTTCTACTAAGATTCTTCAAAACAAGAATTTTCTAGCTCAAAAATGATACACCTTGGTTTGCAAACCTGGGCTTTCATGATGCTCTATTTGGAGAGGGTTGTTTTGGGGCCACACCTGGTGGCACTGAGGGGTAACTCCTTGCTCTGCATTCAGGAATCACTTCCAGCGGTGCTCAGGGGACCATATGGGATGCCAAGAATCAAACTCAGGTCAGCTGTGTGTAAGGCAACTGCCCTATCTGTTTTTCTATCACTCCAGGACCTCATGAGATATACACATTTGAGTTTTCACCAACATGCTCAATTTAGTGATACTCTAACTGAAGTCAGTTTGGAAAGGTCTCAGCACTCCAATTAAGTTGGTTCCTGCCCAGTACAATTTTTTATTATTTTTCATTTATAGTCATGAGTGTTACTCCACCCTGGATTTACGTGTAGCGACCTGAAACCCGCCCATTCCGGGGAGGGGTCTTGGAATAGGTAAACCCGGGAGCGAGGGGATTAAGGGTCTTTTGCCTTTTGGCCCTGCTGGGCTCTGTGGGGGAGATGGCTGAAATAAGACGCAGGGCAAGCCTGGAATGGCTAAATGCTTGAAAGGTTATGAGATAGGCCACACACCTGTGGTGGTCAGGGCATGAATAAAGATAATGCTTCCTGAGGTTTGCCTGCTTGTGAGTCTGATTCCGCCGTTCGCCTAACCTGGAACCTGCCGATTCATGGGGTTGCTGAGCCACGTGGCCTGGGATGGCAGAAAGAAATCCATCGCCATCCACCGCCATCCAGCCCCATCCTTAATTACTTAATGCAAGAATGAGTTCATCATGAGTAAAACGAGGCTCTCAATAACCTCTAATTTTGTTTGTTTGGAGACTACATCTAGCAGTGTTTAGGGCTTATTCCTGGCTTTGTGCACAGGGTCACTCCTGATAGGGTCCCAGGAAGTCTGTGTGGTGCCAGGAATTGAACCCAGGTTGACTACATGCAGGTGATTTGAGCACTAATCCAGTTTAGAATTGGTATCCTCTAACTAGGGAAATGTTAAAGGGGCTGATTCATCTGCTCTAGAGCTATCTTCACTTTCTTCTCTCTCAGTTCGAGTCCATCCTCTGTCCACACTTCCTCTCAGGATTGTGATCCCTCTCTCTCAATGTGTGAGCCTGTCCTCGAAATTTCCTTTCTTTGCTCACAAAGGTGTCCCCAAGTTTCCACTGAGCACATATTTGAGTCTTGCCCATCTCTGCAGCCCTGCCCAATCCACCTAGAATCCTCAGGTGTTCACTTGACAGATTCTCCAAGACCTCAGATTTTTGTCTCTTGCTCCCTCAAACACCTCCCCAGTATGGTGGCCCATTTTGGGGTCAGTTCTCCCCCTTTGCCATGTGTGCCTCTTCCCATGCTGTCCCTCCTATGGAACCAGCAGGCTCCACCCATGCTGGATCAGCAGAAAGCTTCAAACCTGGGTTCTGGAGAAGCCCGTGTCCATCCCTAAGTCCCAGAATGAACCCGCGGACCTCAGAGCAAGGTGCCCAGACCCAGCCAGCCTGTGCCTGGGAGGGTAATAAGAGAGGAGCCTGAAAGCCTCTGGATCTCGAGGCTTTGTCAGGCGGTACTGTCAAGGCTGCAGCTCTCAGAGGCAGATGACATTCCATGCTCAGGACAAAGGTGGGTTGACACACAACACACCTGCTTCCTATGGAGAGAGCAAGGTCCCCGAGGAGAGGCTGGGGAGGGGAGTCATAGTGGACTAGCCTTAGCTGTGCAGAGATGGGGTGAAGGGTGAAGGGGAGGACATCACACTTTCAGGTGCTCAGTGCTGTCACCTGGGGTCTCTCACTACATGGCAGCCATGTGAATTTGAACCCTCAAGACTCATTTTTCTGTCAGCTCCTGTTTCTCAAGTATGAGCCTTTGCATTTTCTGTTGAATCCATGTAGTCTTTTGGTAGTTGGAGACATGTGTTTCTCAGGTTACTTATTTTTCCATTTGGAAGATGATCTTGCATATTCACAATATTTGGCATAGAGCCGTTTCTCTTAGGGGGTTAAATTTAAATTTATCAGTCTCTTCTGTTTCATTTTCCATGGAAACTTCTGTGGAAAGTTCAGGAAAATAAAGTTCCTTTGATTCTTCTGAATCTTGAATCTCCAAAGCTGTCATTTTCCCAGGATAAATTTCACTGAAGAAATGAGGTTTGGGAGGTTTGAAGTCAGCATTGTGGGATCCCAGGACCCCTAGCTGTTACAGATCTAAATCTAGTAATGTATATATATATATATATATATATATATATATATATATATATATATACATCTCTCTCCATCTCTCTCCCTCCTCCACTTTCCTCTCTCTCCATCTCCGTCCTCCACTTTCTCTCTCTCTCTCTCTCTCTCTCTCTCTCTCTCTCTCTCTCTCTCTCTCCTCTCTCTCTCTCTCCTCTCTCTCTGTCTCACTCTCACTCTCACTCTCTCACTCACTTTTGACTCAGTCCTATCAGGAACTTCTCCTGGCTCAGTGTTTGGGGTAACTCCGTGTGGAACTTGGGGCCCGTGAAGTCAGGAACTTGCCAGTGACGGCATCGACATTGGGACATGTGAGGACATAAACTGTCTATGCCCAGTCTGGAGGTTTGGAGCTAGGGCCAGTGCTTCCCCTGGTGCCAGGACTCACCTTTGACCAGGACCCCCTTCTCTTCCCAGAAGTTTCTGGTGGACCCTGTCAGTGAACTTCATGATAGGCCCAGGCATTACACTTCAGTTTTGACATGGGGAGAAGCCAAATCTCATTAGAAATATAAAATATACCAGGAGGGGTTTTCTGCTGTGAATTTGGACTTTTTTGCAGTTAGGACTTTTGTGGGGAGAACCTCTCACTCAATAGTATTTACTTCAGTTCTTAGTGAATAAAAATTTTAGAAATTAGTGCCAAGACAATAGAATATGATTTTATAAGAGTTAATAAATTTATTTATAAAAGCATAAAACCTTTATAATTTAGTTTAATTTATATTTATTTATTTATTTTATAATGAAACTTTTATTTATGTTTCAAGATTAGAATTGGTCTTCAAAGTTTTGTCTAGATGAGAATCTTAGTTTCCAGTTAGTCACTTTGCAATACAATTACAGATACTCCTCGCTTAAGGATCAAGTTCCGTTTCAACAACTTGGCCGTTAAGCAAATTGGTCGTTAAGTGAGGAACTGCATGTACTGCATACAGGAGTACAGTATATGCATAGTACTTGACAATACAGTATTCTGAATAAGTAAAATAAGTGAAAACTTTTACTTGTTCTAATTTGCATAGGTTGTGCCATTTACACACAGTACTGTTAACAGAACATAAAGTATTACAGACATAAAGTCACAGAGATGGAGAGTATTACAGAACATAAAGATCTCCAGAAATTACGGAGAGTTACTTCATCATTTTCTGTTGCTGCTACAGCTTTGGAAAAAGTTGTGCATAAATAGTAGGCTTTAAGTGTGGCTCTGGCCCCTGGCCCATTGGCTGAAGGATTGAAGTTGTGTTTTTAGGTAGATATACAGTATAGTATAGCTGTTTATACGTTTTTTCTTTGCATCACAAAAAATAATTTACTGCTGAAATGTGAATACTGACCAGGAAAACAGCAGTACCGGACCATCAGCCGTGAATGACGTTGAGACGCAAGGCCACTACCACGTTCTAGCACACACCATCGGTGAAATGGTCATAAGTGTGAGTGGTCCTCACGGTGAAGAGATGGTCGTAAGTGGGAGTGGTCCCTAAACAGGTAGGTCGTTAAGTGAGGAGTATCTGCAAAGGGATCTGTCAAGTCAGATGTTCTGTCTAAAGGACATTCCTGCTGGAATCCACATCTCCAAACCAGAGGGGCTGAGCTGCAGTACTTGGGATTGGTCCTACTGTCTCATTCTGGGCATTCAGTCCCTGAGATGTCACCTTTGAAACCTAACTATGGCACTTCCTCCAAGTGATCCTGAAGTGTCTGAGCCTCTGTTTCATGGACAAGGGTGCAGGAACACTTTCCCAAGGAGCTGAAAGTGTGCAGCTGATAAATTATCTGACCAGTTGGCGGCATTTTTGCTGGCCTTGCTCTTTTCACAATGCTCACACTCCTGCATCTCTCCCTTATTCTCATCTTGACGGTGTCCAGCATCACTCCTACAGGTCACCACTTATGTTTAGTATAATTTCCTCTTTTAAGACAGTTTTATTACAGTAAACATGGCCTTCTTGGTCTTTGTTAATCTGCATCATAAAGTGTGTGTGGGTATCAGTGTGTATGTCTGTGTCTGTGATTGTGTCTGTGTTTACATGTATATTCAGGTGAGCTCCTAAATCTTTATCTGCATAAACTCTGTCCTTAGCATCAGAACCCCTTGTTCTCCTCGCTACATGTAGTTTCCAGGAAACAGGTCGCAGGCTAATGAGAAATACCTCCTAGGAAGGGAAGTGAGACTTTCCCTTCCAGGGTTTCACAGTAGAGAGGCCATGTGTTCTCTCTCCTGGTGTAGATTGGCTGGCTGGTTCCTGACTAGTGGGAAGCTGGAACAACAATGCTCTGCCCTGACAGCAGATGCTCCCACAGCCCAGGGCTGCCCTGCACCAGCCATGCATCATTCCTCAGGAAACCAGGGAGACTGTGTGAAGCCCAGTTCTGTACTGAGCTAGTCAGAACCACTCCAGGAAAATCCCAACGTGCAAGTGATAGTCACAGCCATCGTGGTACTCAGAGATTCCCTCAAGTATTTTCAGATGCATCCTCCTAAGGCTATGGCTGGCTCCAGTGTGAATGTGTAAAGAGCGGCTGTCATGAAACTGTTCCATATGCACTTATTGAAGTTCCCATGGAACCTTACTTTACATGTTGTTACTTTTTCTGATGGCTCATGCTGTGAATTTCACTCAGCCCACCCTTAGCAGAGTGCTGTTCTGCCATGGTTTCCAGGAAGTGGGGTTTAAGTTACCCCTTTTCTCCATGTTGCTCCATCCTAGATTCATTCTCTGCCCTCACAAATTGAGGAAATATTTAGGAACATTTCCAGGATAGCATCCCTTTTCTCTGTTGTTTGTTTTCCAGGAGGCTCTGTTACCCCCACTATACTCATTGACCCACAATTCATGCTTTAAGCATCTAAACTCCAGCAGGTGGAAATTTGGATAAAGTTGAATTTATTTCAGCCAAGGAAGAAATAAAAGATCTGGGCCAATATTTTGGGTTAATTAGTGGATAATTACAGACAAAACAAAAGGAACCAGAAAGCAAGCTAGGTTACAGGGTGTATGGTCTTCTTCCAAGTAAATGACCCCAAGTCACTGTGGGGTGCTGCGCAGCGAGATCTCAAGATACCAGAAGGCAGATCTGTTCTCTGCTCAGCCCAGAGATGGGCTCAGTGACCTGCCCATGCCAAGGCACTAAGGATCTAGCACCAAACCATCTCTCATGGTGGCTTCTTTGCTTGTTTTTCCTGTCCTATAGTGGAAAGTCCAGCCTGGTCTATAAAGTGCATCAACTTGTTCTTTCTGCTTCTGCTTTTGTATGTGGAAGAAAAAAACAAACTATTCTCTGATGACTTGGGAAATACTGAGAATCTAAAATTGTGTAAGGAGGGAAATATATCTAATTAGAAAACACATTCTTTAGTTTTTCATGAAATCATAATTTTTAGTTTCAGAAGCAAAACGAAACTTTTAGAAAAAATTGTGAGCATACTACCTACCCACCCCCCCAAACATACCCTGCAATGAAAACCCAAGAATAGAAAGAAAGTCACTGAAATTCTTGATGTATTGTTGGTTCTATAAATATTATAGCTTATCACCTTATGACTTGGTAAACTAAGCACAATTCACAAATGAGAAACTGAGTTTGAGTAGCTAGAAGTTTGATATATATATCAATATATATATATTGATTGATTGATTGATTGATTGACCTGACAGGGAGTTCTTTATTTCAGAACTTTTCCTATGACTAAAATAAAAATTCAGAAGGACTGAAATGTTTCCTTGCATGGGAAGTTGAGCAAATGTGGTCAATGAAAACCCTGGAAAATTCCACAGTCCTGCAGAAGCAATGGCAGGATCATTGGTCACTATCTGAGCCTGAGCTGGATGCAGGAGGAATCCATGCTAGAATTCCTTGCTCAGGCTGATTCTCCAGATGCAGAATCTGAGTTGGAGTTTGAACTTGAGGGAATTTTTATAGGAAGTGTTTAGGGTCATCACCTGTGGAGATGAGAAGGAAAGACAGGAGAGGACTGAAGTTGAGATTGAACTAATGCAGCCCAGGCTGACTCAAAGGAAAGACAGGAGAGGACTGAAATTGAGACTGAACTGATGCAGCCCAGGCTGACTCAATGGTGAGTCTTTGACCACCAGGACAGCAGAAGATCCTTATTTATGGTCCCAGGAGCCAAGAAATCAATCTTGGGCCTTCTAGGCTCAGTACAAGTTCTGACAAAGTTGCTGCCAGGGCCCCAGGAGTCTCACTGTGGGAGCCTGGGGTGCTCTCTCCCAGCATCACAGAAAATTAGGTCCTTTCAGATGCAGATGCTAGCATTAGGAACCCCATATGCACAGGCAAAGGAGAGACCAGCAAGTGGACCAGAGGAAGTACATGTTGCCATAACAAAAGGTAGAAATATTGACATCAGGCAAAGTAGCATATGTCTGTTTGGGTGAAGTAGCAGATCTCTTAAATGACTCCTGGAAAGACAACAGAAAATGTCAAAACACACACTTCTAAATAACACATTTATGAAGCAAAGTCAAAAAAGAAATCTCAAGGTAAGGTTTACAGTATCTTGAACTAAATGAAAATATGGAAGAATGCAGCAAAACCAGTAGCTAGAGGGAAATTGATAGCATTGGATGACTGGCAGATGTTAAAATGACCAGCATCTCAGAAACTGGGAGAAGACAGGCAATTGAAGCTGAACTAAACAGAGGAAGTGATGAGAATCAATGAAACTAAAGACAAGAAATCAATTAAACTGAAAGTTCATTCCTCAAAAAGATGAAGTAACATCCCTAAGTCTCTAACCAGGCTAAGAAAAAACAGAAACACAAATGAAAGATTTCTTCAAAGAGGTGGATCAAAAACTCCTGAAATTCATTCAGAAAAATAAACACCTGTGAATAGCTAGAGAAACTCTTGGGAAAAGAAATATGGGTGACATCACTTTCCCCAGCTTTAAATTGTATTACAAAGCTATAGTCATTAAAACAGTATGGTATTTGAATAAAGACAGATCCTCCAATCAGTGGAATAGACTTGAGTATTCAGATAATGTTCCCCAGACATACAATCAATTAATCTTTGATAAAGGGGCAAGAAATGCAAAATGGAGCAAGGAAAGCCACTTGTAAAAAAGCAAACTCAGACCTCCATCTAACACCACACACAGAGGTGAAATCCAAAATGGATTAAAGACCTTGATATCAGACCCCAAACCATAAGGTATTTAGAACAACAAGTAGTTAAAACACTCCATGACAATGAGACTAAAGACATCTTCAAGCACACTCCAAACAAGTGGAAGCAAATTAACAGATGGGACTATATTAAGCTGAGAAGCTTTTGCACCTCAAAGAAACTAGTGCCTAGGATACAAAAGCCACCCACAGAATGAGAGGAACTATTCACCCAATAACAATCAGATAAGGGGCTAATATCTAAGATATACAAGGTACTGACAGAACTTAAGGAAAAAAAAAACATCTAGGCCTATCCAAAAAATGGGGAAAAGAAATGAGCAAACACTTTCTCAAAAAAGAAATACAAATGGCCAAAAGGCACATGAAAAAATGCTCCACATCACTAATCATTGGGGAGATGCAAATCAAAGCAACAATGAGGTACCATCTCACACCACAGAGACTAGCACACATCACAAAGAACAAGAACACTCAGTGCTGATGGGAATGTGGGGAGAAAGGAACACTCATTCACTGCTGGTGGGGATGTCATCTAGTCCAGCCTTTATGAGAAACAATATGAAGATTCCTCAAAAAACTGGAACTTGAGTTCTCATATGATCCAGCTATACCACTTCTAGGGATGTGCCCTAGGAACACAAAAATGCAATAGAAAAATGCCTTCCTATATTCATTGCAATGCTATTTACATTAGCCAGACTCAGGAAACAACCAAGATGCCCTTCAACAGATGAATGGCTAAAGAAATTGTGGTATAATTTTTCTTTCCATGTCCCTTATGTTTTGGTGGGCCTATGCAAACAAATGCCACTTTAATACCGTTTTTTACTATGTTCCCTTGACTCCAATCCTTAAGAAAAACAACCCACTAAAACTTTTGAGGTTAACTTCAACTAGTAAGCATGTGCATGGAACTAGATAAATGTACTTTGCCCTCAATGTTTAAGGAGTTACATAAGTCTGTCTTTCGATTATATTGTGTGCTGCTAAGAAATAGTATGTACTACAACTGGGGATTTGAGGGACAAAGTAATTGTATTGTACATGGGTTCAGTTTTGTTTTTCTTAATGTTCTTTGGCTGAAAGTTCAAGGCTGGGATATCATCGATGGGACTACTGAGAATTCTGTTTATGGGTGATTGGGCTTCCACTGTAACTTTACCCTGTCCTCTTTCTTTGCATCTTTGTTGTCATAATTAAAAGAAAAAAAAGAAAAAAAAAAACAAAAAACTAAGGTTTTTCAATAAAGAGTTAAAACTCAACATTTTAATAAAGCATTAATGAGAGAAAATTTAAAAAAAAAAAGAAATTGTGGTATATATACACAATGAAATATTATGTAGCCATCAGGAGAGATGAAGTCATGAAATTTTCCCATACTTGGATGGACATGGAAACTATTATACTGAATGAAATAAGTCAAAGGAAGAGAGAGACACACAGAATAGTCTTACTCATCTATGGGTTTTAAGAAAAAAAAAGACATCATTGTAATAATGCCCAGAGATTAGGGCTAAAAGGACTGGTTCAAGATATGAAGCTCACAAAGAGTGGTGAGTGCAGTTAGATAAATATGACAACTATGGTGACAATGTTAATGACAGAAGTAGAATGCCTGTCTTGAATACAGGCAGGGGGTGGGGTGCTTTGGTGGTGGGAATGTTGCACTGCTGAAGGGGGGATTCTTTTTATGATTGAAATCCAACTACAGTCATGTTTGTACTCATGGTGTTTAAATAAAGATATTGTGAAAAATACAGAAAAAAACAAATGAAAGATTTCATGGATATTAAAAGGACAATAAAGTGGATCTGAAGAGATAGGACAGGGGTTAGTAAGGCACATGCCTTGAATGCAGACAATCCAGGTTTGATCCTTGACACCACATAGTACCTAGATCACTATCAAGTGTAGCCCTGAAAATTTTGATCAGCACACAGGATAGGTATGGCTCCCATAAGTCACAGTACCATAGAACAACATCTTAGTCGTATCCGAATGGCTAAAGAATGAAGTAAGGAAGTGAGGAAGTGAGGAAGGAAGGAAGGAAGGAAGGAAGGAAGGAAGGAAGGAAGGAAGGAAGGAAGGAAGGAAGGAAGGGAGGGAGGGAGGGAGGGAGGGAGGGAGGGAGGGAGGGAGGGAGGGAGGGAGGGAGGGAGGGAGGGAGGGAGGAAAGAAAAATGGCAGAAAGGGAGGGAGGGAGGAAAGAAAGGAGGGAGGGAGGGAGGGAGGGAGGGAGGGAGGGAGGGAGGAAGGAAGGAAGGAAGGAAGGAAGGAAGGAAGGAAGGAAGGAAGGAAGGAAGGAAGGAAGGAAGGAAGGAAGGAAGGAAGGAAGGAAGGAAGGAAGGAAGGAAGGAAGGAAGGAAGGAAAAGAGAAAGAAAGAAAGAAAGAAGGGAGGGAGGGAGGGAGAGAGAGAGAGAGAGAGAGAGAGAGAAAGAAAGAAAGAAAGAAAGAAAGAAAGAAAGAAAGAAAGAGAAGAAAGAAAGAAAGAAAGAAAGAAAGAAAGAAAGAAAGAAAGAAAGAAAGAAAGAAAGAAAGAAAGAAAGAAAGAAAGAAAGAAAGAAAGAAAGAAAGAAAGAAAGAAAGAAAGAAAGAAAGAAAGAAAGAAAGAAAGAAAGAAAGAAAGAAAGAAAGAAAGAAAGAAGAAAGAAAAGAATAGAATAGAAAGAGATGAAAGAGATAATTACTGTGTTCCTATAAACTACATTACAGAGACTGGAAAAGCTTACAAACCAATTCCCTCGTTAAGAAAATTTGCCAAAACTCACATAAGGATAAATAGACAATCCAATAGGGGCTAAATACAATTTTTAAAAATGCAATCAATAATTGATAGCTTAAAACACATTGTATGTAATGAAATTATGGTATTTTATGTGACTGCTGTTTAGTGCCCATGATCTATTTCGTTTTTGTTTTGTTTTTTTTTGGGGGGGGCACACCCGGTGTTGCTCAGGGGTTACTCCTGGCTGTCTGCTCAGAAATAGCTCCTGGCAGGCATGGGGGACCCTATGGGACGCTGGGATTCGAACCAACCACCTTTGGTCCTGGATCGGCTGCTTGCAAGGCAAACGCCGCTGTGCTATCTCTCCGGGCCACCCATGATCTATTTCATAAGAACAAAAAGACAAAATCCAAAAGTTCTCAGAATAGTGCTGATCCTAGTCATTGTTTGTATAAATTTGGTCTTTTTATCATTCATACCACTGATTCTACCAAGCCCTATTCTTTAAAGCTACCTTCCCTATTCTGGCTTGTTTTGAAATATTAAAAACAATTAAAAAATAGTTTCAAGTACATTCCTGGCAGAATTTTTTAGTCCATCAGGTTCATCAAAACTGCCCTCTTTCCATGCTCATCCATGGTCTCCTGGGCACCTGAGAGTGAAGGAGAGCAGTGAGGGAGGAAACCAAGACACTCTAGAATAGTCAGAAGCTGAGCTTCCAGGTCACTCAGTGTTCGGATCACACAGCAGGAGCAAACCAGATAGGATCCCTGTGGAGACATATCAGATGGTTCTGAAACAGAGAAGCCGCAGGGTCAGCCAGATAAGGGGGATACACAGGCAAGATGGGACTTAATAGGGCATCTGTCACTGGGAATCTTGACAAAGCCTGACTGGCATTGCTCCACAAATGAAAGGAGAAGACTTGTGTCACTGGCATGCTGTTCCCTCCGGAAATCTCACTGCAGAGAACAGAGTGAGGGGTGCTGGAGTGGTAACAAGGGTGCACATGAGAGGTGTTGTCTCCTGAGGGAGAACACTGGAGGGAGGCTCCCGAAGCCTGAGCAGGTAGTCTGAGAGATGCCTGAAGGACAGGCCCCTCCATAGGCCCACAGACACTGTTGTGGGGCAGAGACAAGTCATGAGAAGTGGGACGACACAGAATTCTCCACACAGCACCCATGGATGGGATGCCAAAGGCTGCAGAGGCCCAGAAGCTGGATGAGGAGGGAAATAAAAATCACACAAATACTGACTGGGCAGCATTACTATCCCCCTTTCATGAATCCAGTGTGAGATCATTCTTGTGAGCTCATCAGGGTCCCCCAAATACCCGAGTCCTTTCTGCATTCTGCTCACGCTTGTTTCCAGACTTTCTGGACTCAAGTTCCTCCTAAACCAGCGAGGCCAGTGGCTAAGCTGAGAGCTCCTCTCCTGGCTCTGGTGCCTGACCCTGCCAATCTCTGCAGCTTACAGGGCCCTCAGCTCTGCGGGGGTGGTGGGGTGAGGGGTGCAGAAGTAGCCAGAGGTCACAGTAAGGGTGCAGAGACCCGGAGCTCTGAGGGCAGGAAGGGTGTGAGCTCCACCACGATTTAATTCTTTTATGGCTTGATCAGGATTTAGGGAAGAGGATCACAAGAATGTCAGAGTTGATGGTGATGCTGAGCAAAGACAGGAGAAGGATCATACACTGTTGAGTCTTTGGAAAACAGTGTCAAAGACAAGTGGGTAGATTGTGGGCATAAATGAGTATAAGGAGATTCTCACTTCGCTTTCCACAAGGGAAGTCTGGGTGCTGGGAGGGGGTCTGTGACTGTGAGTGGGGTCTGCCATGTCCCAATTCAAATATACTTGCAGAAATAAAGCTTTTTCCCTCAGCCCACATTTAAAAAAACAGACAGGACAGACAGAAGAGGAAAACACGATTTCCCAAGGACACTGTTACAGAATACTCCCATTCTGAACTGCTAGGCTTAAGAAAAGCTTATCTGCCTTAATTCTATTCCATTTTTTAAATCAATCACTTTCATGCTGAATATTTTTAAATGATTGTGACACTTTGCATGGATCCCATAAATAAACAAAACGTGCACAGCTTTGTTTATGTTAGGAACCTTCTGCTAAGTGTTGCTTCTATTTATTTACTTTTAAATTATGCCAGATTTTTGCAAATTTGAGACAGTTAGGGGGAGGGAAGGGATCAAACTGAAATTTTAACAACTATTTGTTTTGCTCCTGATGCCTTGCAGCTATGTTTAAGTGATAGTTTTAAGGGTCAGCAGAAGGTAGAAGAGGAAATTATTCATGATGGACTTAATTATGGAAATAGCTTTTTCAGACCAGAAATTGTTTACTGTTTTTCTTAACTTCATTTCTCTCAACTTCCTCATTCTCTTGATTTTTCCTCACCTCCAGAATTTTAGCTGTAGCCCTCCTCCTGGTAGCTCTTCACCTCCTGGGGATGGATGGGGTGTAGTGCACGTTTCAGGATGAATGTGAGCTGATAGGACAGGCCTGTGGATACAAACGCTAAGCAGAAAGCCTCGCGACTTTCTTGGCAACTACAATAATCCCCAACACTGCGTGTGGGAGCACAGGCACCCCAAGCCTTTCAGCAGGTGCTCTCTGGCTTGACCCTGAGATCTCTCAGGCTGGGGAGGTTACCTCAGCAGACAGCAGGGACCTGGCGGAGGCCTCTGAGGAGGACTCTGCCCCCTCTCTCCCTTTTGTTCCCTCTTGTTGGCTGAACCGTGGTCTTGTGCATGGTTTCCGGTCCTCTGAACCCCGTGTCTCTGTTTCAGGAAAGACAGCCCCTCAATGGGGGTGAGTTGCACCCGTGAGATTCCAGGGGAAGCCGGCCTTGGTGCTACAAGGTTTTCCCAGAATTTTCTTTCTTTCACTATCTGAGGCTGCAGAGAACTTGTGGGTTAGCAATCAGCTGTACACTAGTGAGCTAGTGAGTGCGGCACGGCCAGCCGAAGTCTGTCCCTCGGAGACTTGTGGAGCTTGAGGAGCTGTGCACATAGCCAGGGCACGTGGTCAGCAGGCAGGCCAAGAATGCCGCTGGAGTTAGCCAGTCCAGCACGCTTCTGTGGGATCCCGTGCGCTTTCGTAGGAAAGCAGGAGAAAGGTGGCAGCAGGATCCCAACCGTGCCCTACTTCCCCAGTCCCCCCCCCCCCGCCCCCGCTTTGGCTCCATTCCAAGAAGGATCAGACCCGCCATTGGCAGCAATCACAGTGGGCACATCCCCACTATTTACATCCCACTTGCACAGCATTTCAGGAGGGGGCATGTTTTAGGTGCGAATGGGTTTGTAAGAACACGGGGCCAAGGAAACAGGCTTTAAGCTTTATCTTTAGAATCTCTCAGGGTCACATGGCAGAGATGGAGAGCAAGCTGCGAAGGCCTAGAGAGGGAGGTGGGAGTGTCCTCTCTGCCCATGGCGAGAATTCAGACCTTTCTGTTGAGCTCCTAGAGAGCCTGGTGCAAATGAGCCCTGCAGCCGACTCTTGGCAAGCAGAGCATTGGCTGGCAGCCAGCACAGCAGGGCTATTCGGCCAGGCATTGAGGTGAGGACACAGCACGGCTAGCTGAGGGTACTTGGTACTTGTGGGGACATCCCTTCAGGATTAGGTGGGCACATGTTTTCAGATCCCCATCCTCATTGTTAAAGAGGCTGGAAATTCCATGTGGCTTATTTGACACCACGGTCCCCAAGTGCAGACGAGTGAGAGCCAAATCCCAGCTGCAGGGGACCAGGGAGCCATCATAGAAGGATGGGCACAGTGTCAGCTGCTTCTGGGCTGTGCCAGCCAGGCTCACTCCTTGGGGAAGTTGTGCCCAAGGGAGAGCCCGGAGCACCTGCCCTATTCGCAGCCCAGAGGATACAGAAGGAAAGAAGGGCCCAGCGAGCTTTGGACAGGGGGAGAGCAGAGAGATACAGCCCAAAAGAAAGGGCGTGAAATCCAGCCCTCTGTGGCCCAGGAGCCTCAATTTGAAAGTGGTTTGCCTTTTATAGGACAGTTCTTCTAAATAGCTCCAACACTCTGCTAACATTAATTAAACCTCACAAAGCCTGTGAGATAGATAATTACTATAATTAAACTGATATTCCAGATCAGTAAAATGAGACTTAGAATGCCCAAGGTCATACCAAGATTGAGATTGTGTGGCCCAGTTTGGCAGACAAACGACATGTTCTTCCAATGTATTCCTCTTCTGGAAAGAAAAAGGCTTTTTTTTTTTCTCTTTCCCTCTCTGGTTAGATGAAGAAGATATATTGAGAGGATAAATAAACTTTATCATTTCAAAGTTAAATTGCAAATTGATGCAGAAGATTCAAGACAATATGGAAAAATATCTAAATGAGCAATCCATATTCCACAAGCATATACCATGCAAATTCCTTTTCAATTAATTGCATTTATTTAAACTATTTCCATTTAAATTACTGGTTTAGCTAAATGCATCTGTAAATCAAGAAATCAATGCATGTAACGCATTCTCCATACTTCACAACAGCATAGAAAAGACTGTCATTAGTTAGGAAAGAACACAACAGACAGACAGAAGGAACTCTTCTTGTTGCTATAACTACCGCAAAACAAAGGTCCGCACTGGAGGAAAGAAAATAACCTTCCTGGATTGAACGTCAACAACTCAGGGATATTAGCTTGAATTCTTCCTTTCCACAAAGAAAGATAATAATCCTTTACTTTAAAATGGGTTAATTGAAGAGAAACTAAACAATGGAAACCTACGTTTTTCAGAGACCACGATTAAAATTATTTGGATTTAAAATACAGTATTGACTGCTGTATCAGAAACGTGCTTATTTGTCAGTGAAGATCTCTGGGTTACCTTGAAATTAGTCTTGAGTTAGCCAGGAAGAAAAAGAGAATTATCAAATTAAAAATTTCCTTATTGTGCTTAAAAACATCAAATTCAAAAACTGATTTCAATTAATATTATTTAATAAAAAAATAAGCTCTAAATCAATCCAGCTTTGAAGCCTTAACTGGGCTCTCAAAGATGGCTTGTAGAAACCTAATTTCATGACCTTAAAAAATGAATATGAGAAAAAAAAATGAATTTGAGGAACCTGATTATTAGCACAACAGCAGGGCATTTGCCTTGCATGCAGCTGACCTGGGATGGATCCAGGTTCGATCTCCAACATCCCTATGGTCCCCCAAGCCTGCCAGGAGCGACTTCTGAGCACAAAGCCAGGAGTAACCCCTGAGTACTGCCGGGTATGGCCCAAAAACAAAAGCAAACAAAAAAAAAAGAGTGAATTTTAGATATAAGGCCATTGTTAAAAACTTGTGGAAATGATGTAGGAAGGTGTATTTGTGTTTATGTGGGAACATGTCTGAGTGTGAGCCTGAGTGTGTGATATACTTAAGATGTGAGTTAGTGTGTGACTATATGAATGAGTGTGAGTGTGTGAGGTGGATGGTATGTGAGTGTGCATGAATTCGTGAATCTACATGGATATAAAAGAGTGTGAATCTGAGTGTCTATGAGTGTGTGTAAGTCTCAGTGCGACTATATGAATGAGAATGTGAACAAATGTGAATGTGTGTATGTATGTGTGTGTGTGTGTGTGTGAATGTGAGTTTGAGAGTACGTGAGAGTGTCTGTAAGCCTGAGCTTGATGATGTGTTAGGACGAGAGTCCAGGAAACAGTTTCTCCAGCAGTTCAGCAGCAGCCATCTAGCACGAGTAACCTGGCAGGATGGTGGCAGCGGAATCTCCTAGTCCCTCCTGGCTCTTCCTTCAGCCCACCCCTGCCCCAAACTGCCATCCTGCAGTAGTTACAACGGGATGGCTTCTGGTATCTCACGACCTCATTCCTAAAGGAATAGTAGCTACTTATGGCTGACTAGGAGCCATGAGAATCTCTATTTCCTGATAATAGGAGAGAGAGAGAGAGAGAGAGAGAGAGAGAGAGAGAGAGAGAGAGAGAGAGAGAGAGAGAGAGAGAGAGAGAGAGAGAATTGTCTGCATGTCCTGTTTGGTTCTTCGAAGGGTGGAAGCCTGTGTATAAAATTCCAGTCGGACCTTCATTTTGTACAACAGTGTGTCCAAGTCTGGCCTATGAGGATACACACTGAGTGCCTTCAGGTGCCTTGAGGTTAGGACAGAGTCCAGTGGAGCCAAGGGGTGACATTTCTTACTGCCCATGTGTGTCTACTATGCAGGGTCAGGAGCTTTGCTGCTGTAACAAGGGGACCAGGAGGTTGCCCACGGTGTTCCAGGGAATGTCCGTCTACCACAGGTTCTCTGGGTATCTCCTCATGGACATTTCCCAAGGTTCCTGAGCCTCCCTCCATGCGATGGACTGTGCTCCACTGTCTGCAAAGACATGAACCGAGAAAGTGCACTGCAGGCCCCACACCAGAGGCAAGTTGCCCTTTTAGAAAGGCCTCACCATGAGGTCTGACTGCTGCCCAGAAGAAGACAAGAAATCAGTAAGGAACTGAGCTACCTTTGCATCTGCTAGTGGACAGAGCAACTTTCCCTGACCAGAGGTTCTGGGTCCAAACTCCTAAATTAAAATTTTAAACAAATCCAGAGGTGGTGCGTGGGATTTCTGACCATGCAGAGAAAGGAGAGAACCGCATACTTGGGCTAAACCACAGAAGTGTCCGTATTTTGTTGGGACCAAGCCTTATAAGGGGGACTGGGCATCTAGAGGCATCTCCTCTCACCTGTGTCATCTAATGTGGGATCTCAGTATTTGGGAAGACACCACCCAGTTCATTGGCTCGGACAATCACAGACATGATGTGTAGAGGTGGGAAGTTTTAGCATGTAAAGGATCAGGACATAAGTAACAAGAATGAATGAATCTTGGCCAAGGAAGGTCTTACCATGAACAAATCTAAAAATGAATATTGGATCATAGTTGGTACCTATATGTCTAGTGTCCAGACTGTGTGTAAAATAGGGGATAAGTGTACTTGATTAGTGTTGATTGGAAATTGGAACTAATGGGGCTAACCCTATGTACCCACTCTTTTCCGTGGCTTCAATAATCACTAATATTTTTTTACCTTCATTTAAGAGTGGCAAGACACTCCATAAAACACCAGAAAGACAAGGCTCTACACAAATTCATTATGAGGGAATAAAAGCTACAGGCACCTGCTTTTGGTCTTGGGTATGAAGGTCAAAGCTGCGATAATGAGTATTGAAGGAAAATTGGGTGAGAAGGCAGACGTGTGGACTATTGAGAAGAAAGACACCCACTTCCATGTGGGGCCCCCCAGAAAATCTCTGGAAATGCCATGACAAGTTTACTCAGGAGCTTTCAAAGTCTGGCTTTGTTCTAATATCATAATTCATCACAACCCCCCCAGCCCCAAAACTTTAAAATCAATGACAACAGCTTTACTTCAGTTGTTCATGGTGTCATGGAGTCACGGTGAGGCATGTTTCCCGAGGAAGTGAGGGGTGCAACCACCAGTACCACCATCTCATCTGCCCAGTCTCTGTCCCAACCTGAGCACACAGGTCTAAGATATAGGATACAACTTAAACATTGACAGATAATAAATCATAAAGAAATTAATTTTCAAATATTCTAGACTATGCGTAACCCCCACATTCAGCCATGGGACCCTCTCTGGGGTCACACTCACCAGATGAGAACTTCAGTTTCAGGAGATAGGGGTTCCAAACTTGGATTGAAGAAAGTGAGGGGCGTCTCAGGTGAACATATCTATCCCTGGAGATAGGCAGGGCTATCCTGGCTGGCTTCAGGAGGAAGGAGACAGTTCCACATTCTTGCACCCTTGCGTGTAGCTAGAAGGCAGATGAGCAGCCTGGTGAGGGTGTTCATGCCAGGGCCCTGAGGTCTGTGTAACTACTCCAGATGCTGTGCCTGTGGTGCTTTCTTTTGTTCCCTGGGAATAACCATGCCAGGTCACCATCAGGGGGCAACAGGAGCAGTCCTTAACCAGCAAGGATAGGTCACACTTCCAAAGGCCTCTCTGTACCTTCCTCATAGCCCATCATGTTCCCTCATGGATGGCAGAGTCCCCAGACAGCAGGACAAGAGACTTACAGATATGGTCCCCACTGAGCCACCACAGCAGAGCATGGGCTCCTGAGATTGTGCATGGACGCAACGGGGGCATCTAAATTCTAAACCTACTCAAATCACCAAGCCCAAGGAGGAGAAGAAAGGATCAGGCAGTTTCCACAGACCAGGCATTCAGCAGGGGAAGGAGCCTGTGTAGAGACCTGTGGTGTGACCGCTGCGGCTGCCTGTTCTCAGGGGAAACCCACTGGGGAATCAACGCAGAGAAAATGGGGCACGAGGCCTTAGCAGACACCGGAACTGAGAGAGGTTCCCTCCCAACACTTCACCACTTCAGGCTGAATCCATCCTCCGGGGAAGTGTTGGGTGTCCTGACCTAGTGTAGATGTGCAATTAATGTCGTATTAACGACAGGCCTCTGGTCATAATTAAAGCTAAGGTTCTAGAATGCAGAGAGGGTTCATTGATTTATCTGTAATGGATAGTGAGGCCAGGATTGGGAGGAGTAAGCATACTTTCTCATTCATTTGTTTGGTTGTTTTTTTAATTTGTTTGTTTTGTTTAGGGGCTGCATCCAGTGGTGCTCAGGGCTTACTCCTGTGCTCAAGGATCACTCGTGATGGGGCTAGGGAATCTCCTAATTTTATGATCTACCCAAGGCGAATTGATTTCTCTGTGCCTCAGTGTCTTGGTTTGTTGAAATGAAGCAATGCTCCATCTCATGAGGTCATGCAAGGACAAAATCAACATTTGAAAATACCAAAACATTACTGGTGTTCCCCACACAGTTCAGATTTTTAATGATTAGGATAAAATGTGAGGTGTTTCTCCTTTGAAGGTACAAAATAAAATTCTCTGCAATTTGAGGCTGCATTTTGAAAGTGAATTTGAAGCTTTCTGAAAAGGCGAGCAAAACTAGCATGATCGTTATAAAAATGCTCATTTACATCTATCAAGTGCTTTGTCATTGGCCTGATATTTTAAATAT